>NW_016811267.1:1066029-1076683 GCF_001698545.2 Rhinopithecus bieti
ATTCCCTTGTATCTAACATCTCTTACGTCAAAAACAAATATCTTGGTTACAGTACAAGGACATAGAATGTGCTCATTCCCTTGTATCTAACATCTCTTACGTCAAAAACAAATATCTTGGTTACAGTACAAGGACATAGAATGTGCTCATTCCCTTGTATCTAACATCTCTTACGTCAAAAACAAATATCTTGGTTACAGTACAAGGACATAGAATGTGCTCATTCCCTTGTATCTAACATCTCTTACGTCAAAAACAAATATCTTGGTTACAGTACAAGGACATAGAATGTGCTCATTCCCTTGTATCTAACATCTCTTACGTCAAAAACAAATATCTTGGTTACAGTACAAGGACATAGAATGTGCTCATTCCCTTGTATCTAACATCTCTTACGTCAAAAACAAATATCTTGGTTACAGTACAAGGACATAGAATGTGCTCATTCCCTTGTATCTAACATCTCTTACGTCAAAAACAAATATCTTGGTTACAGTACAAGGACATAGAATGTGCTCATTCCCTTGTATCTAACATCTCTTACGTCAAAAACAAATATCTTGGTTACAGTACAAGGACATAGAATGTGCTCATTCCCTTGTATCTAACATCTCTTACGTCAAAAACAAATATCTTGGTTACAGTACAAGGACATAGAATGTGCTCATTCCCTTGTATCTAACATCTCTTACGTCAAAAACAAATATCTTGGTTACAGTACAAGGACATAGAATGTGCTCATTCCCTTGTATCTAACATCTCTTACGTCAAAAACAAATATCTTGGTTACAGTACAAGGACATAGAATGTGCTCATTCCCTTGTATCTAACATCTCTTACGTCAAAAACAAATATCTTGGTTACAGTACAAGGACATAGAATGTGCTCATTCCCTTGTATCTAACATCTCTTACGTCAAAAACAAATATCTTGGTTACAGTACAAGGATATAGAATGTACTCATTCTCTTGTATCTAACGTCTCTCACATCAAAAACAAATATCTTGGTTAAAGTACAGGGACATAGAATGTACTCATTCCCTTATATCTAACACCTCTTATGTCTAAAACAAATATTTTGGTTAAAGTACAAGGACATAGAATGTACATTATTTCTAACACTTACAATTTATTCTTTAATAAGAAGGGAAACTTTGAAAGGGAACTTCTTTGCTTTCTACAAAGTAATTCTCCTGCCCCAGCCTCCTGAGTAGCTGGGATTACAGGCATGTGCCACCACACCTGGCTAATTTTGTATTTTTAGTAGAGATGGGGTTTCTCCATGTTGATCAGGCTGGTCTTGAGCTCCCAACCTCAGGAGATCCACCTGCCTTGGCCTCCCAAAGTGCTGGGATTACAGGCATGAGCCACCACACCTGGCCCCCAGATATGTTTTTGTCATTTTAGTCTTCCTTCAGGATGCCAGTGACATGAAAGACCTTTGGTTATTGTCTCATGTGTCCCCGAGGCTGCTTATTTTATTCTATCTGTTCTTCTCTCTGTTAGATTGGACAATTTACATGATCTGTCTTTAAGTTCACAGGTCCATTGGCCCTTTCCTATTTGTCTCCATTCTGCTTTTTTTTTTTTTTTTTTTTCAAGATAGGGTCTCACTCTGTCATTCAGGCTGGAGAGCCATGGAGCAAGCATGGTTCACTATAGCTCCAACCTCCCAGGCTCAAGTGATCCTTCTGCTTCAGCCTCCTGAGTAGCTGGGACTACAGGTGTGTGCCACCAAGCCTGGCTAATTAAAAAAAAAAAAAAATTGTAGAGATGAGGGTCTTGCTGTGTTGCCCTGGCTGATCTCAAACTCCTGGGGCAAATGATCTTCCCACCTCGTCTCCCAAAGTGCTGGGGTTACAGGCATGAGCCACTGTACGTGGCCTCCATTCTGCTATTAAGTCCATCGAGCAAGTTGTTTATTTCAGTTATTCTATTTTTTAGTTCTAAAATTTCTCCATTTGATTCTTCTCTCTCTCTCTCTCTCTTTTTTTTTTTTTTTTTTTTTGAGATAGGGTCTTACTCTGTTGCCTAGGCTGGAGTATAGTGGTGCGATTGTAGCTCACTACAGCCTCAACCTCCTGTGCTCACATGATCTTCCCATCTGAGTGTGCTGAGTAGCTGAGACCACATGAGTAGCACCACCATGCCTGGCTAATTCTTTTTATTTTTTATTTTGTAGAGACTAGGACTTGCCATGTTGCCCAGGCTGGTCTCAAACTCCTGGTTGATTCTTCTTTATGATCTATTTCTTTGCTGAGACTTTCTATTTTAACATTTGTTGCAAGCATTTGCAGTTTTAAAAATAGCCGTTTAAAGTTCTCAGATAATCCCAACATCCGTGAAGTGTTGACAGTGGTTGATTGGGTTTTCTAGACAAGTTGACATTTTCCTGGTTGTTTGTATGCTGAGTAATTTTGGATTGCATCCTGGACTTTTTGAGCATTATGTGGTGATATTCTAGGTCTTATTTAAGTTATATGGGAAATATTGATATTTTTGTTTTAGCCAACAGCCAATCTTAGTTTTAGGGCACAAGTTCCAGCCCCCAACCTGTAGACCATAAACATCACGTCAGTTCTTAAAGCCCCATGTGCCATTTCCAGGTCAAATCTCCTGGGTATGCACTGCCCAGTGGCCAGTCTGGGACCAGGGTGGTTAGTTCAGTTCTCGAAGTCTTTGGTAAGTCAAAGTGTGGTATACGCACAGGATTCACACATGCTCGATTCTAGAGAGTTCTGGAGACATAAACCACTTCATGGGGTGACTTTCCTGAACTTCTGGCTCTGTGCTGTCTACTCAGTACTTTTCTGATACCTTGCGGTTTACTCTGTTGCACACGTCTGCCGTTGGGCCCACTTCCCAGCCCACATGGAGAGAGGACAGTGTGAGAAAAGGACAACGGTTGCCCCACCCCCTCGGAATAGTAGCTAGCACCACAGGGCCTGGGACATGAGGAACCAGGGAGATGGGGGACTTCTGTGTTTTCCAGGAGAGTTGGAAGTTCCTCTTCTGGCCCCAGAGCCAGGCCTGGAGGCTCCACTGAGCTCTCGTGTGCTCTGTGGTGCACACTTCTGCTTCCAGATTGCTGCTGCACTTTCTCATGGGGGGCGGTGAGGACACTGCGTTCGTGGCTCTTCTCTGGTCCACCTGCCGCTGTCCTCAGTGTTCCAGCAACTGCCAAGCCCCCTGCCCAGGTTTCAGAGCTGTAGTCAGTGGCAGGGGAAGGGGCACCAGCTGACCCACCTCGCCAGCCACTTGCTTTTATGTGCACTCTGGCCTCATCCCTGCAGTGTGGGTAGACTGTGATGGGCTCAGCCAATCCAGTCATGCAGGTCACTCGGGCACCTGTTTCTGACGGCCACAGGTAGTGCAGCATTGGGCACACTTGCTCAGCCCCAGACGTGTGCACTTGGGTGTCTCTGTGACCTGAGCTGGGATTTCTGGAGGGCCAAGGCCCCAGACACGGAATTGCCAAGGAGAGTGCTGCCCGGAAAGACTCTTCCAGCGCGCTCCATGCAGACCTCTTCGCTTTCTTACTTTCTAAACCATGGGACAGGACAGTGGCCTTGCTAACCACATTCCCCTCTCCCCTAGGGACCCTTGACTGATGGTTCATTGAGCCCAAATCTGGGTGCCCTGGGGTGCAAAGGCAAGTCCCAGGGGGCAGCTTAGAGAGAACTGAGCAGGGAAGCGCTGGGGCTGCGGGGGTCCCTGCCACAGTGCGCTGCTGCCCGTGGCTCCACCCCACACGGGTCAGCACAAAGGCAGCTGTCAGAATGCCGCCTTCCTAAGTGGCTTGCAGAGCTGGCGGCTGGGTCAACATTTGCCTCCAGTTGCGATCATCTGAGTGGAGCCTCGTACTTACACAGCCGGGCCCTCAGCAAGCATCCCTTCAGCACCCACTCTGGGAAGTGCACCGGTTCTGGGTGGCTTGTCACACCTCAGCTGAGAAGGTCCTGATTGCTGCCTGCAGGGCTGAGATCAGCCTCATGGACTGGGTGGCTTTTTAGCTTCACTCCCTGGGCCTGCCTTCACGGCATTCATGACCCATGTGTTCAGTTACAGCTGGCTGCCGGGGACAATCCCTACTCCCTCAGGGGGAGGCAGCACCCAAAGGGAATTAGGGGCTGTCACAGTTGAGAAGAGGGCCCTCCGAGAAGGAGGCAGGCGAAATCCCAATGCTCGGGCTCCTGGAACCCTGGCCGGTGAGGGTCCCGAGCTCCTGAGCCTCTGCGTGTCCACTGAGCACCTGCTGCCACACACGCTGTTTCCAGTGCTGGACATGGCGGCGCACAGCCGCACGTGGCTTCCCGCAGCAGGGAGACAGAGACAGACAAGCAGGCAGTCGCAGGGAAGCTGTTGTGCACCATGGGATCAGGGAGCTGCTTGCGAGATGAGGACAGGACAGCACCAGGAGGTGAGGCTGGGGAGGTGACGGAACCGGAGCCCTTGGGGCCATGTCCAGTTCCCTGCCCCTCCCCGGGCTGTCATTTGCTTGGCACCTCAGTTTTCCCAATTCTCTCAGAAGCGGCAAGCTGGTGAGGGTCTTTTGTTTGTCTACCCAGTGCTTTTTGGACATCATGCATAAGACTGCACAGACTCTCCTGCCACTCTGCAGACAGGAAACACAGGCCCTGCACCATGTTAGCCTGGCTGGAGCCAGCATCTGGCCCCAGGTGTTCAAGTCGGTGGCCTTTGGCCCACTTGCTGGTGTGGGCATGGCCTCATGCAGCATGGCAGTATGCAGTGGTGGCCAGGGCTGCAGCCCCTGCGATTCTTCTGCCTGTCACTCTGTGCCCTCAGCACGGGGCCTCTGATCTGTGCCTGTTTCCTCACTTCTAAAATGGATGCAAGAAGAGATGCTCCAGCATCTTGGCTCCCTCAGGACAGGCTAGGGGATGCAGGACCATCGCCCTGGTGTGGATTTTTAATTGCACTTTCAGATGCATCTCGGCATGCACAGTGGGTTACAGCCCCTCAGGTCATCTCCCCATGGTCCCTTCCCCAGAGGTTGTCGAGGCGTGTGTGGAACAATGCCTGGCATGGTGGAAATGCTGTCAATGTCAGCCACTGTGACTGGATTTAAGTTGATTATTTTGAATCAAGCGTTATCACACTTCAGGGTGGCCCTGGGAAGCAGGAAGGGGTCAGGACCCAGGAAGTGCCATCTCTCATAAGCCCTGGGGGGTGAGGGGCCGGGGGCCTCCCCAGGAGGCCAAGAGGAGAAACAGCATTCAAGAAAAGCAAGTCTGGCCTGGTCCAAGAGACCCCAGCCCAGCCCATTGGGTGAGCAGGGACCATAAGGTCCTGGCTTGGGGCCAGCCGAGCTCATGGCCTCTCGAGGCTGATTCAGCACAGGGACCAGCTGCCAGGTTGGCCCGGGGCATTCAGGGGGCTCTCAGGAGGGAGGGACTGGTGCCTGAGAGAGAACTCTCAGAGGGGGCTCCAGGCACGCATCACCAAGCCCCATTGTGGCCTGAGGCCTAGAAGGCAGGACCCGCAGTGTCCACCTCATGTCCACAGGGCCCCGGCGTTAAGGCTGGAATAGGGGGTGGGTGAGCCTGGGGACCCTCAGCCAGGCATGGGTTGGTTTGGGTTGGGGGTAGGCCTGAGCCACAGTTGGGACTCCCCCAGCTCAGGGAATGCCCAGGAGAGGGATGGGCTTGGAGGTGAGAAGGGCGTTGAGAGTAGGGTGGCCAGAGGGTCACATGACGTGGTAGGAGGCAGTGGCTGGTGAGTTGCAGACCTCCCCTCACTCCCACACCACCACCCCCAGGTCAGCGCCAACGGCAACGTCCTGCGCAGTGAGATTGTGGGCTCCATCAAGATGCGGGTCTTCCTCTCGGGCATGCCCGAGCTGCGCCTGGGCCTCAACGACAAGGTCCTCTTCGACAACACGGGCCGTGAGTACCTGTGCCAAGGGCCCTGCGCGTGAGGACGGCTTCACCGGGCACGCACATTACAGCCCAGAGCAGGGTTGGGCCAGGCGGAGGAACAAGCTGGTTTCAAGCGCTTGGTTTAGCAGCATTTCACACTGCTTGAGACAGCTGTGTAGAGTATTTCTCCCTTCCGGGACATAGAAGGCGCAGGGGAGTGAAATCCTCCAGTCCAGCTGGGAGGCCCCCATCACCCAGCCTCACATGCCAGGTCTTGCACCCTGCCCTGCACTGCCCAGGCCGCTGGAGCTCAGGCCGAGGCCTTGCTCGCTCCCTCCCAGGCCAGGTTCTCCCCTCACCTTGGGCCCTAGGTGTGGGCTGTGTGAAGGCCACGCATGGTGATTCTCGCTCCCGCTGCTGGTCTGTAACACTTCCCACGGTAGGGCGGGGTCAGAGGGGCTCAGGGCCTGGGTTTGCAAACTGTGCCTCCCGCCTCTCAGCTGTCACAGGCCACTGGAAGAGGGTACAGTGGCTAGGCATGCCCCCGTTCCTGGCCCAGTGAGGGCTTCTTGGGCATCAGCCCATCAGGGCAGCTCCCCGCCCGGGGCTGGGCAAGGCCCCACCCATATAGCCCTCAGGGAGGTGGGAAACCAAGGAAGACCCAGGACCCCGTGGATGCCGGGGCCTGAGCCCTTGGGGAGCCCCGAGCCATCCCCCAGCCAAGTCCATTGATCAACCATTCAGTGAACGTGTCCTGAGCAGGTCCCCTGGCTGGGCCCTGGGGTGGCCGCTGGAGACTCAGCATGAACCAGACCCACCAGCCCTGCCCGCCAGGACCCCAGGGGTATGAGGAGTGATGGGGCAGTTGTCTTGGGACCCAGCCCCCTTGGTGTTTGTGGCCCAGGCTGCTGTTACTGCGTGGACTGGGGGCCCTGCTCTGCTGGGGTGGGTCCCAGGTGGTAGGAGTACTGCTGAGAGAGTGACCCGGAGGGCCCAGGTCTGTTCTACCCTCACCCCTGACCCCAGGCGGCAAAAGCAAATCTGTGGAGCTGGAGGATGTGAAGTTCCACCAATGTGTGCGGCTATCACGCTTCGAGAACGACCGCACCATCTCCTTCATCCCGCCCGACGGCGAGTTCGAGCTCATGTCCTACCGCCTCAACACCCACGTGAGTGCGCCACCCCGGGGCTGGGCTGTTGGTGGCCGCCTCCTCCCCTTCACCTCCAGGAGGTGAAGCCCAGGCAGGCGCCGGGGCTGGCCCCACCCCATGCTCCATGAGCTGCCTGGCTCCGCAGAGATGGAGTCTGAGGACCTGGGACTCCGAGCTTTCTGAGGGGCACAGACCCCTTTCGCCACCACACCTCTTTCCCAGGCAGCCCCCTAGAGCAGGCCCTGCGCACGTTTTCTGCATTTGTACCGAGGCCTCCCTAGTAGCTCCCTGCTGCCTCGGCCTATCTGCCCTGACCCTTCCTGACGCTGGCTGTGCACTCCCCACCGGGCCCTGGGCCAACAGCTGGGCAGATGGCCCCTTGCCCTGGGCCTTGGTTTCCCCTCTGAAATGGGCCTTTGTCAAACATGGCCAGGTGTGAGCACCCTCTCTGCCCTCCTCGGCAGGTCAAGCCTTTGATATGGATCGAGTCGGTGATTGAGAAGCACTCCCACAGCCGCATCGAGTACATGATCAAGGTGCGGGGGCCTGAGGCCACCCACTGAGGGCCTTCTGGTGTCTCTGGCCTGTCCTGGGGGCCTAACCGAGGGCTGGGGGTGCTGTAGGGCTGCCATCCATGCACCCTCGCTGTGGCCTCAGATGCAGGAGTGGCCTGACACTGAGGGGACACCGCCTGAGGCCTGCTCCTAGATGGTGCCACTTGTGGGGAGGGGCCTATAACTAGGCATCCAGGACACTCCCAGAGGTATTGCCCCCAGGTGGAGCACCTCTGCCCCTCAGTGACCCTGTCCAGCGCAGCCTGGCCCTGGGACACAACATTGTCCTAGGAGGGCAGGGCAGAGGGAGGGATGGGGAGCCTTGGAAGCTGAGCAGACAGGAGGACGAAGATGAAACGCCTGAAATTAGGCCTTGGGAGAGTCTCGAGGGTAGGAGTGGGGGTGGGTAGTGCCTGGAGAAGTGGGGCTAGGGAGGATTCCCCAGGCCAGGCTGAGGGACATGTGGCCTGGAGGGGCTGGGCCAGCTCACTTTGGCCTCCATAACCCTGGGCCGCATCGGCCTGGCCTGCAGGCCAAAAGCCAGTTCAAGCGGCGGTCAACAGCCAACAACGTGGAGATCCACATTCCTGTGCCCAATGATGCCGACTCACCCAAGTTCAAGACGACAGTGGGGAGCGTCAAGTGGGTCCCCGAGAACAGCGAGATCGTGTGGTCCATCAAGTCCTTCCCGGTGAGCACTCCATCCAGACATCCACATGCACCCTGCGCCTGTCTCTGCAAGGCAGCCTGGGTGCCCAGGACCCCAGCACCTCGAGATGGGGTGACTGTGGCCACTGTGTCCCCCACACCTGGGGCTTCTGAAAGGGTGGACGGAGAGCCAAGGACTGGAGGGAAAGCGGGAAGAGTCAGAGGCTGACTTGGCCCCTGGGCCCCTTTCTGCTTTCCTCTTGTTTGTGAACCAGCCTTTGTCTTCAACCTCAGGGCAGTGCCCTCTTCCTCTCTCTCTCTGTGCTGCCCCCGAGTACTGATGTGAGATGGGGCTCCTGTCCAGGCAGGCCCTGAAGGAGCCCCGTCCACCCTGGCAGGTGCAGGGCCCTTTCCGTGCAGGCTCAGCCTTGCCTGCCATCAAGGGGCATGGCTGCCTGTAGGCCAGAGCAGCATAGCCTCCAGAGCCCTGCACCAGCCGCCCATGTCCTGGGCCAGCTCTGCACCGGCATGACTTCCCCGGTACCGTGTTAGGGGTTCTGAGGACTTGAGTCTGGGCTTGCTGGGTGTACACAGTGCACAGAGAGGCTAGGCCCGGGCATGGCTCTGGAGCCGAGCCGGGTGGCACTGACCTGCTCCGCCAGGCAGGCTCAGGGCAGGCGCTACTTTCCATGTTCTCCCGTCTCTCCGCCTGCAGCCCCAGCTGAGTTAAGCTGGAAATGCTGCAATTCAAGCTCCTTGAATTTCATGATGGCACTTTCCCTCCCAGTCTCAATCTAATCACATGACATAAAATGCAGAAAGTAGAGGAAGGAGAGAGAAAAGCCCGTTACCCTACCACCTAATACTCCTGTCAGCCTTTCTGCACGTCTCCTTCTCACCTTTCTTTCTGCATATTTGGGTCTTCCTCATTATACTCAAGTAGAGCCAACTCGGCGCCTGCCCTTCCATGCAGCGTTGCGGCAGAGCGTTTTCCTTCTGGTGTTGACTGTCTTCTTGGTGGTCGGCTTTGGGAGCTGTGGAATATTCCATGGAGGGGTAGTGACCATCCCTGATTGTTGGATTATCTCCTCTTTTCCTGCAATTCCACTGTTGAAAATAGTGTTTATTATTTAAAACACAATGGGAGAATACCTCATCAAATAAACAGCATGGTGAGCTGTAGATGGAGGAGGAAGGGACGGGGCTAAAGGCCGAGACACAGGCTGGCGTGGACCGTGCTTGTGTAAATTTGACTTCGAAGCTATGCATGGGCACACCTCATTTTATTGTGTTTCCCAGATACTGCATTTTTTTTTTTTTCAGTTTTTAAACAAATGGAAGGTTTGTGGCAACCCTGTGTTGAGCAAGTCTGTTGGCACCATTATTCCAACAGCACGTGCTCACTTCGCGTCTCTGTGTTGTCACTCTTTAGCAATAAAGTATGTTCTAACTAAGGTATGTACATTCTCTTAGACATACTACTGTTGCACATTATTCAGACTACATTATACAGTAAGCTTTTTTTTTTCTTTTGGAGACAGAGTCTTGCTCTGTCACCCAAGCTGGAGTGCAGTGGCACAATCTCGGCTCACTGCAGCCTCTACTTCCCAGGTTCAAGCGATTCTCCTGCCTCAGCCTCCTGAGCAGCTGGGATTACAAGCATGCACCACCATGCCTGGCTTTTTTTTTTTTTTTTTTTTTTTGAGACAGAGTCTCTCTCTGTTGCCCAGGCTGGAGTGCAGTGGCATGATCTCCACTCACTGCAAGCTCCGCCTCCCGGGTTCACGCCATTCTCCTGCCTCAGCCTCCCGTGTAGCTGGGACTACAGGCGCCCGCCACCACACCTGGCTAATTTTTGTATTTTTAGTAGAGACGGGGTTTCACCATGTTAGCCAGGATGGTCTCGATCTCCTGACCTCGTGATCCGCCCGTCTCGGCCTCCCAAAGTGCTGGGATTACAGGCGTGAGCCACCGCGCCCGGCCGCCTGGCTAATTTTTGTATTTTTAGTAGACATGGGGTTTCACCATATTGGCCAGGCTGATCACGAACTCCTGACCTTGTGATCCACCAGCCTCGACCTCCGAAAGTGCTGGGATTGCAGGCGTGAGCCCACGAGCCCAGCCAGTAAATGTAATTTTTATATGCACTGGGAAACCAAAACATGTGTGTGACTTGCCTAACTGTACTATGTGCTTTATGGCAGTGTCCAAACTGCAATGTCTCAAGGTACACCTGTCAGTGCTTTCCAAGCATATAAAACAAAATTAAATCAAAATGGAAAAAAAGGTAATTCCTAAAAATGAAAAGCAAAATTAATTCATCAGCGTATCAAGTTGATGACAGCTACAGATACACATTACTTCAAGTAACACACCCTAAAGACAAAAGGAAGTGCAGAAAATAAATTTTAAGAAATATAGA
>NW_016811267.1:1077678-1120646 GCF_001698545.2 Rhinopithecus bieti
ATTTTTTAGTAGAGACGGGGTTTCACCATGTTAGCCAGGATGGTCTCGATCTCCTGACCTCGTGATCCGCCCGTCTCGGCCTCCCAAAGTACTGGGATTACAGGCGTGAGCCACCGCGCCCGGCCGCCTGGCTAATTTTGTATTTTAGTAGACATGGGGTTTCACCATATTGGCCAGGCTGATCACGAACTCCTGACCTTGTGATCCACCAGCCTCGACCTCCGAAAGTGCTGGGATTGCAGGCGTGAGCCCACGAGCCCAGCCAGTAAATGTAATTTTATATGCACTGGGAAACCAAAACATGTGTGTGACTTGCCTAACTGTACTATGTGCTTTATGGCAGTGTCCAAACTGCAATGTCTCAAGGTACACCTGTCAGTGCTTTCCAAGCATATAAAACAAAATTAAATCAAAATGGAAAAAAAGGTAATTCCTAAAATGAAAAGCAAAATTAATTCATCAGCGTATCAAGTTGATGACAGCTACAGATACACATTACTTCAAGTAACACACCCTAAAGACAAAAGGAAGTGCAGAAAATAAATTTTAAGAAATATAGAGAGGTAGATGGTTGATAGATTAGATAAATAGATACCCTTCCCTTTTCTTAGATTGCTGCATACTAAAAGGTTTGTTTTTGTTTGTTTTTTCTTTTTCTGAGAAGTCTCGCTCTGTTGCCCAGGCTGGAGTGCAGAGGCATGATCTCAGCTTACTGCAGCCTCCACCTCCCAGGTTCAAGCGATTCTCCTGCCTCAGCCTCCCAAGTATACAGGCACACGCCACCACACCCGGCTAATGTGTGTATTTTTAGTAGAAGCGGGGTTTCGCTGTGTTGCTCAGGCTGGTCTCAAACTCCTGACCTCAGGTGATCTGCCTGCTTCGGCCTCCCAAAGTGCAGGGATGACAGGTGTGAGCCACCACGCCTGGTCTATTGTGAATAATGCTACTGTGAACGTGGGTGCACACACATCTCTTCAAGACCCGTTTTCATTTGTTTTGGGTATATCCCCAGAAGTGGAATTGCTGGATCATGAGGTAATTCTATGTTCAATTTTTTGTGGAAGTGCCATAGTGTAGGCTGTTTGCTTTTAAACGCAGTGTTTGTCAGTCCTGTCCCTACTGCCGTCTGTTACCAGGGTAGAGAATTTGATGTGTGCCCATGAGTGGCCATGGCACCATGACACTGTCCAACTGGACGGAGAGCTGGGCCAGGCCTTGCGTCCGGGCCTTCTCCTGGCTCTCTCTGCATCTCCCATAGCACCCGCTTCATAGAAGTTGCTGCCACGTTACTTGGTGCGTGGGTACCTGTGACTATTAGGACAGCAGCCTCTAGGATTGTGGCCTGTCCTCCTGTTCGCCTGTCATTCTCCCTTGTGATGATGGCAGCCCTGTCCTCTTTTGCCTGCCTTTGGCAGCACGCCTGTCAATGTCTGTTCTTCCTACCCGGGGAGCCCTTCTCACTGGCTTTGTGCGTCGAGGTCGGTTTTTGTTTGTGAGATGGTGCCAGCCTACAGTTCTCGAGAGCAGAATTTAACCCGATTCGCTCAACAATGAGACAACACGGGCTGGGGCGTGGCAGGCCTCCATGGCCCTGGGGAGGGTCTGTTCCTGCCTTTTCTTTGTTGGTTTCCCTTGTCTTTGTTAGGTTCAGATTGGGGTCAGGCTGAGTGTTTGGGGAACCAGGGCTTCACGAGCAGGTTCTTCGCGTCGTCCTGCTTTACCAGTGCTGATGTTGGGATCATCCCCTCATCATCCTCGGATCTGTACTCAGCACATGTAAAAGTCAGGCGAGTTCTCACTGTCCGCTTTCTTTTTTTTATTTTTCCGTGTGGCCCCCCCCCCCCCCTGTAGGCAGAGATGGAAGCCACTCGGCCCTGCCCCAGGTGATGGGGACGGCCCCTGCTCTGAGGTGGAAAAGCTCTTAGTGGACAGCTTCCTGAAAACCGCGGACCTGAGCCCTGGGGAGCCAGACTGTGGGGTTCCAGGCGTGGCCAGAGCTGAGATCGTGCCCCCGACTGCTCAGGGCGAGACCAGGCACTGGGGGCGACCAGGCTGCAACCTGTTGCTCCTCAAGGCAGGGAGAGGGTAAAGGCTACAGCCAGGACTCCGGTTCCAGTCAGAGCCAGAGCCGCCCCCTGCTCACCCTCAGGAGCAGGACCCAGGGCTGACCCGTCACTCAGTGCACGCTCCTTGGTTTCTTCCTTTTGTCGCCTCTCCCTGGTCATGGTTCTCACCTGGACACTCTATTTTCTTTCACATGCTGTCCTGAGACTGGGCGTGTGGCCTCTGTCCCCGGCAGCCCTCACCTGCCACGGTCATTACACACTCTTCCTTCCCATGGCCCGTCTGTCTGGTTCGCCAGCCTTGGAGGAAAGTGCATTAGGGGAGCTGGAGCGGGGGGTGCTGGGCCACTGCAGGCCACACTGGCAGGGGCTTGGTGACTGGGGCTGGCGGCTTGGTGAGCTCAGCTCTGGGTGCCTAGGTGTCCTCATGGGGCAGCTGGGTACCCCAGAGCAGAGGCTGTCCTTATCAGCCTGGGGCAGCACAGGGCCAAGCTTTGGTTCCCCAGCACATGGGCTCATGCTCTGCTCCCTGGACTGGGGTGAGTGGTCAGTCTCTGCCCATCGCCACTAGGGCCAGAGCTGTTGGCTAAGCTGGGGCAGGGCCTGGGCCTGAGCACCTCCCCCGTCTGCTCCCCAGGGCGGCAAGGAGTACCTGATGCGGGCCCACTTCGGCCTGCCCAGCGTGGAGGCTGAGGACAAGGAGGGCAAGCCCCCGATCAGCGTCAAGTTCGAGATCCCGTACTTCACTACCTCCGGCATCCAGGTACGCAAGGCCCAGGCGGCTGGGCCCAGAGCAGGGACACAGGCCGCAGGGGACACATCAACGCAGCCAGCTTGGGAAGGGTGTCGGTCAGCTGGAATCAGGACCCTGCAGTGCTACGGGCCTCTGCCTCTGCCTCCCCACAGACGGGGAGAGGCCAGGCTGCCTCTGCTCAGCCCTGACCCCTGAGTTCAAAGCTCAGAGATCATTCTGCCCCAAAACTAGCGTTTGAGGCTCTGCCATCCACACATGCCCCGTAGGACCTCTTTTCCCTGGCACCCCCTCAGAAGCCCACAGAGGGAGGAGAGGCCCCCAGAGAGCCAGGGGCCTTCTGGCCGGGCGCCCCCAGCAGGCTACTGAGGCCGTGTCTGCAAGCCACACCCTGGCTCCTCACCACTTCCAGAGGCGGCTCTGCCCTCCCACATCCCCTTCACCCCCCTGAGGCCTGTACTCATCCGCTTGTCATGGCCTCCCCTGCCAACCTTAGACTGCCCCAGCAGGAATGATTAGGGGGGGACCAACAGGGCGGGAGCCTGCGGTGCTCAGGGCCCTGCTACCTGTGCCCCAGGTGCGCTACCTGAAGATCATTGAGAAGAGTGGATACCAGGCCCTGCCGTGGGTGCGTTATATCACGCAGAATGGAGGTGAGTGAGGCCCCACCCGTGGGGTGGGGTTGTGCTGAGGGGTCCTCTGTGGCTACCCCCAGGGTGGAGCCATTGGGTCAGGTCCCAAAAGCCGGGAGGGTGCAGAGCCCAGCATGACGCCTCCCTCCTGTCTCCTAGATTACCAGCTCCGGACCCAGTGAGGGGCTGTCGTGGCCAATGCCCCAGCCTCGGGGCTCCTGGGACACACCTGCCAAGCCTGCCAGATGGAGGGGCCCACCCTGGTCTCTGGCCACCCTCCCAGCCTCCGCCCAGGGACCCCTGCCTTCCCCAGGCCATCTGCGCTGCCGTTGACACTCGTTTCAGAAGCCCCTTTCCCAGAAGAGGCTGGTCTTCGAGAAGGCTCGTCTCTTTGTCCCTGAAGTCAGTTTCAGGGGAAGGATGTGAAAATTTTCCCTTTTGAGGTTACAGCCTTTTATGCTGTTGAGCTCCCAGGTACCAAAAAGCTTGGCCAATGCTTGCCAGCCAGCCAGCTGCAGTTGGCATCTGCCACGAAGGAAGCACCAGCCTCGCCGGGCCAGCAGGGGCATCGTTTTGTTGCCATTTTATTGAATGTTATGGGTTTATGGGTGTTCCTGGAACTTGTCTTTGTGCATTCGTTGCTGTTTGTGTTACCCTCACTGTCCCCATGTCCCACCCACGTCCTACAGCACTCAGGCAGCACTTAGTGAGGACGAGCCCTCACCCTTCTTGTCTTCCTCCCCGGCAACGCCCACAGCGGGCCGTTTACACATTGGGGCCGGCACCTGGCGCTCTCGGGGGCCACTGCAGCGTCTGCCTGCTGCCTGGACTTGCAGGCCTCGCCTGTGGCGCCTTCCCAGGGCCAGCCTGGGTCACAAGACGCTGTCACTCAGCCGGATCAGTATTGAACCACCAGGGGAGGTGGGGATCGGTGAGAGACGCCGGCCTCAGACTTTTTCCCACTGAGGGTCCAGAGAGTGGGGCCACGTGTCACCCACGTCTGTGCTTGGTCACCCGCCCTCTCTACCCTGTGTGTATTCACATCATAGTTACATTAAATTCCATTCATTGAATACTCCACAGCCTTCCTCTGATGCGGCGTGGTCCCGACCCCTCCTGCGTGACCACAGGCAGCTGCAGGGCTTGCCTAGTTTCATCGCCGACCTTTCCTGTGGCCCCACGAGGTGTCACCAGCTCCCTCTGCTTCCCCAGCTGAAACAGGAAAAGCAGCTGTGGGAAGAGGCAGCTGCAGCGCTGGACCGTGGGCCACCAATTCCAGGCCATACAGATGAGGCCACGGAGGTAGAGTCTTCTCCTCTCATCCAATCTGCTTCACCCTCAGATGGCCAACAGCTTGTCCCCACCTCTCCCCAACCTAATGGCCGACTCAGAGCGTGGTCCTTGTGTCCACAGCAGCATCCCCTGTGTCCTAGCTAGAAATGCGGGTTCATGGGCCAGCCCTGACCCTCCAAAGTGGAGGCTCTGGGGCCAGGGTCCCAGAAAACATTAACAAGGCCCCCAGTTGCTTCTGTGAACTGCTACCTGGTCCATGGGGGAAACAGCACATAGGCAGGAAGTGCCACCTGCTCTTGGCTCCCTCCCGGACCAGTGCTGATGGCCCTGCCTGGCCAGCAGCCTCTTGCCTTCCTTCTCCCCGTCCCTCTCCTGTCTTGCTGAGCTCATCCTCAGGTGTCGAGTGGGCATCCGACCTAACCTCCCGAGTAGAACCTTCTGCCCACGTAGGTCTTCCCCATCTCAGTGGTGCTGCCCAGCCCAGGCCTCAGACCAAAGCCCTGGAGCCTCTCCTCACTGTCCACACCCATGTCAGCAGCCAGCCCTGATGGCCCCTCCAGAAAACCCTGGGGTTGACCCCGTTGCCATCCTTGCTGCCACCCCCGGGGCCAAGCTCCAGTATGGGCTGTCACTGTCCCCCACCCTGCAGAGCCCCCATGCTGGGGGGACAGGAGAGGGCTGGTCCACAGGACAGAAGAGAGACTTCGGTTTCCAGCAACTTACCAGATAAGACCTGCAAACCCTCCACTACAGACAGTAGAAATGCAGGAAATAAAGCAGACGCGCCTAGCTGTGCCCATAAAAAAGCAAGGAGATCCACAGGAGCCCAACACGAAGGAAGCAGACGTGGAAGTCACCATGGGCTCACACTGGAGTTGCTCTTGGAAACCACAGGGTTTGGGTTAGGTTTGGGGGCCAGGTGGCAGATAGGACTTTGGGCCTCGGGAAGATGGTGAAATGCAATGGAGCTGACTCCTGCATGAAGCTGGGATCCTCGAGGGTCCCGATATTCACAGTAAAAAGATGGACTAGAAAAAACATTTGCCTACCACCCCTGAGAGTAAGCACTGTGTCGTCTCTCTGCCTGAGATCCACAGGAAAGAAAGTCACCACTCATTTAGACCCAACACTTGTAATACTAATATGGTTTGCAGACAACCAAGCCAAGATGTTTGTGACACAAAACCTCCCTGGAGGGACCTAACTTCATCCCTTGTTACAGAAGATCCTCGCACACAATCCACCCTAAACATGAGGGCACATCCTGAAAATTACAAAACAGGCGTGAAGCAAACTAAACAGCGGGATCAGATCCTCATGAACTTCGAAGATTATCAGGCATGTAAACAAATACACTCTGCAGTCAATCTGCTCCAGGTGCTTAAAGGCACAGAGACTTTGAATTAACAAAATGCTGTTAAGACAGCTGTTACAACATCCAACAAGGCAAATAATTTGCATGCGGGTTATAATGTCTACAAATCAGAAAAAAAGAACCTAACAAAATGGGCAGTGTGTGAACAAACAGTATGAAGAAGATGAAATACAAATGGCAAACGTTCGGCCAGGTGTGGTGGCTCACGCCTGTAAGCCCAATACTTTGGGAAGCCGAGGCGGGCCAATCACTGGAGGTCAGGAGTTTGAGACCAGCATGGCCAGCACGGTGAAGTCCCATCTATACTAAAAATACAAGAATTCGCCAGGCATGGTGTTGCACGCCTGTAATCCCAGCTACTCAGGATGCTGAGGCAGGAGAATGGCTTGAACCCAGGAGGTGGTGGTTGCAGTGAGCTGAGATTGCGTTACTGCACTCCAGCCTGAGCAAGAGCGAGGCTCTGTCTCAAAAAACAACAAAAAAACAGGCCTAGCGCAGTGGCTTATGCCTATAATCCCAGCACTTTGGGAGGCCGAGATGGGTGGGTCACCTGAGGTCAGGAATTCAAGACCAACCTGGCCAACATAGCGAGACCCCATCTCTACTAAAAATACCAAAATTAGCCTGGCATGGTGGCGGGCACCTGTAATCCCAGCTACTTGGAAGACTGAGGCACGAGAATCATTTGAACCCCAGGAGGCAGAGGTTGCAGTGAGCTGAGATTATACCACTGCACTCCAGCCTGGGCAACGGAGCAAGACTTCATCTCAAAAAAAAAAAAAAGGCAAACATTCAACCATGTAGGTATTCAGGAAATACGTACATGTAAACCGAGATCACAGATGCTATTTGCATCAGGTTGGCCCCCCCAAAATTTTTTTTTATCTTTTTGAGACAGGGTCTTGCTATGTTACCCAGGCTGGAGTACAGTGGCATGATCATGGCTCACTGCAGCTTCGAGCTGCCAGGCTCAACCAATCCTCCTGCCTCAGCCTCTTGAGGAGCTAGGACTACAAGCACATGCCACCACGCTGGGCCAATTTTTCAGATTTTTTATAGAGATGGGGTCTCATGATTTTGTCCACACTGGTCTCCAACTCCTGGACTCGAGCCATCATCCTGTCTCGGCCTCCCAAAGTGCTGGGATTACAGGCGTGAGCCACCTCGCCCCGCCTCCTAAACATCTAGAATGTGCTAGCTATGTACTGACTGTGGGAAAGTTGAGAACATCCTCCCCGAAATCATCTTTATGCCAGAATTCTCTTGCAGAACTGTAGTTGCGAAAAGCCCTGAGAATTCCATGCACAAATATGTAGAGAAATATCAGGTGTACAGTTACACTTAGAGCAGCATAGTTCATGATAGCAAGAAATTGGAAAGCAACCAGAAGTCCTTCCATAGGAAAAGGGACCATCGTACTCCATCCACACAAGAGATTACAGCAGTGAAAATGAATTCAACTAGAGCAGTGATACGGTTCAGAACACACCTGAAACAACACTGAGCGGGAAAAATGTGTACAAAAAGTGTGCAGTAATCTAGTATAAAATATGGAAATAATATTTGGCATGCTTAGGGATCTATGTATATCCAGCAAAAGTCTAGTGAGATGCTTGAGAATTTGAAAAAATTCACATCCTTGGTTATCTCTGAAGGCAAAACAGGAAGGGGTACGACTGGGGCCTCTGCTGTGTTGGCAATTTCCTTAAGCTTGGTATTGCTTAGTGGCTTATTCTTTATTCTTTCTTTATGCTTTTGTAGGTTTTGTTGTTGTTGTTGTTTTACAGGGTCTCACTCTGTTGCCCAGGCCAAAGGGCAGTGGCATGGTCATGGCTCACTGCAGCTTGAAACTCCAGGGCTCAAGTGATCCTCCCACCTTGGCCTCCCAAAGTGCATGAGCCACAGTGCCCAGCCCTTTTTGTAGTTCTTAATCTACATTTGTAGTTTTTTTTTTTTTTTTTTTTTTTGAGACGGAGTCTTGCTCTGTCACCCAGGCTGGAGTCTTGCTGTCACCCAGGCTGGAGTACAGTGGCACGATCTCAGCTCACTGCAACTTCTGCCTCCTGGATTCAAGCAATTCTCCTGCCTCAGCCTCAAGAGTAGCTGGGATTACAGGTGCCCGCCACCACACCCGGCTAATTTTTGTATTTTAGTAGAGATGGGGTTTCACTATGTAGGTCAAGCTGGTCTCAAACTCCCGACCTCAAATGATCCGCCTCGGCCTCCCAAAGTGCTAGGATTACAGGCGTGAGCCACTGACCCCAGCTTTTTTTCTTTGTTTTTTGTTTGTTTGTTTGTTTGTTTGTTTTTAAGACAATGCAAAGCTGGACATGGTAGCTTGCACCTATAATCCCAACTACTCAGGAGGCTGAGGCTAGAGGATTGAGCACAGGAGTTTAAGGCCAGCCTGGGCAACAGTGAGACCCTGTCTCTAAAATAAACCAACAAAACACTCCCAAAAAATGACAATGCAGATGTGGAAGAAAAAAAATATTATAGATTAAAAATCTAGTCATAGAAGTTAGCAACTTGGGGCCGGGCACGATGACTCACGCCTATAATCCCAGCATTTTGGGAGGCCAAGGCGGGCAGATCATTTGAGGTCAGGAGTTTGAGACCAGCCTGGCCAACGTGGTGAAACCTGGTCTCTACTAAAACTACAAAAAAATTCACTCTGCATAGTGGCACACACCTGTAATATCAGCTACTCAAGAAGCTGGGGCAGGAGATTCACTTGAACCTGGGAGATGGAACTCACAGTGAGTCACGACGGCACCATTGTTCTCTTGCCTGAGCGACACAGCGAGACACTGTCTCAAAAGAACAACTTGGTCGGAGGGGGTTAAAATACAAGTGAGACATAGCTGAAGAGAATTAGTGCACTAGAGGAGATCTGTCTGAGGCAGTTACCCAGGACATAGCACAGCTAATGAGACGTATATATGTTTACAGTCGACCCTCCATATCCATGGGTTCTGCATCCATGGATTCAACCAACAGTGGATTGAAAATATTGGAAAAACAATTGTGTCTGTGCCGGACATGTACAGGTTTTCTTTTTTCTTGTCATTATTCCTTAAATAATACAATATAACGACTACGTAGCATCTACATTGTATTAGGTAATCTACAGATGGTTTAAAAATGATGTGCATAGGATATATGCAAATATTGCCCTATTTTATATAAAAGACCTGAGCATCCTCAGATTTTGGTATCCAAGGGGAATCCTGGAAGCAATCCCTTGAGGATATGGAGGGATGACTCTGTGCTCTGTGTGTGTGTGTATGTGTGGTTGACACGAGACAGTAAGAGGGCTCGACATGCCAGCAAGTATCTAACACAAACCAGAAAGTGAGAACTGGGGAGCAGCCACATGCAAAGAGATCATGGCCAGAATTTTCCAAAATTAATGAAAATCTAAGTGTTTATTGGTTTCCATTTTGATGGAGTTTCCCTTTTGTTGCCCAGGCTGGAGTGCAATGGCGAGATCTCTGCTCACTACAACCTCCGCCTCCCGGGTTCAAGCGATTCTCATGTCTCAGCTTCCCAAGTAGCTGGGATTATAGGTGTGCGCCACCACACCCAGCTAATTTTTGTATTTTTTGTAGAGATGGGGTTTCACCATGTTGGTCAGTCTGATCTCGAACTCCTGACCTCAGGTGATCTGCCTGCTTCAGCCTCCCAAAATGCTGGGGTTACAGGCATGAGCCACTGCACCTGACCTGAAAATCTTGAAATTCTAAGATTTAGGAAACCATTGAGTCCAAAGCATGATACACAAACCTAAATCCGTAACCAAAGTAATCATAGTCAAACCACAGAACATATCAGACTCAGGGAAGATCCTAACAGCAACACAAAGAGATTAAAACATCTCTCCAAGGCCAGACGCAGTGGCTTAAGCCTGTAATCCCAGCACTTTGGGAGGCTGAGACAGGCGGATCACGAGGTCAGGAGATCGAGACCATCCTGGCTAACCCGGTGAAACCCCGTCTGCACTTAAAAAAAAAATACAAAATCTAGCCGGGCGAGGTGGTGGGCACCTGTAGTCCCAGCTACTCGGGAGGCTGAGGCAGGAGAATGGCGTGAACCCGGGAGGTGGAGCTTGCAGTGAGCTGAGATCACGCCACTGCACTCCAGTCTGGGCAACAGAGGGAGACTCCGTCTCAAAAAAAAAAAAAAGTCTCTCCAAAAAGCAGTTGGACAGAGAACTGGCTTCACAACTGGGACAACAAAAATCCAAAGATGGAGCATGACTTCAAATTACTGAGAGAAGTGCAGTCTGGAATTCTGTGCCCACCTCATCTGTAAAAGGCAGGACAAGCCGGACATGGTGGCTCACGCCTGTAATCCCAGCACTCTGCCGAGGCAGGCAGATCACTTGAGGTCAGGAGTTCGAGACCAGCCTGACCAACTTGAAGAAACCCATCTCTACTAAAAATGTAAAAATTAGCCAGGTGTGGTGGTGGGCATCTGTTCTCCCAGCTACTTGGGAGACTGAGGCAGAGAGAATTGCTTGAACCAGAGAGACAGGTTGCAGTGAGCCGAGATCGCACCACTTTACTCCAGCTTGGGCAAAGTGAGACTCTGTCTCAAAAAAAAAAAAAAAAAAAGGACAAGATAAAAATAATTTATCAATAACGGACTCCCCAAATGAAGGAACTTGTGTACGTAAGGAAGAAAGACGTGAGAAGGAATGCCGGAAACCCTTAGAAACCATTGGATATGTCTAAACTGGCACTGACTGTAAAGCAGTAATAATAGTGACTAATATATAGAGTAGTAACAAAAGGCGCAACTGAAATACCAGACAACATCCTGGTGTTAATGCCTTTCAAGGTCACTATACTATTTGGGAAGAGATTCGGCTAAAGTCTGCAAGGGCCATGTATTTATGTATAATTTCTAGACCAGTGGTTGGAAACGGGTTGAAGGAAAACTTTCAACGAATTAATAGGAAGAAGGAAAGGCGAAGGAGGCATAGAAAAATCAGGAGGCACTGGGCGCAGTGGCTCACGCCTGTAATTCCAACACTTTGGGAGGCTGAGGCAGGCGGATCACCTGAGGTCGGGAGTTCGAGACCAGTCTGACCAACATGAGAAACCCCGTCTCTACTGAAAATACAAAATTAGCCGGGTGTGGTGGTGCATGCCTTTAATCCCAGCTACTCGGGAGGGTGAGGCAGGAGGATCGCTTGAACCTGGGAGGCAGAAGTTGTGGTGAGCTGAGATCACGCCATTGCACTCCAGCCTGGGCAACAAAAGCGAAATTCTATCTCAAAAAAAGAAAGAAAGAAAAAAGAAAAATCAGGAGGCCAGGTGCGGTGGCTCATGCCTGTAATCCCAGTGCTTTGGGAGGCTGAGGCTGAGACAGGTGAATTGCTTGAGCCCAGGAGTTTGTGACCATCCTGGGCAACATGGAGAAACCCTGTCTCTACAAAAATTAGCCAGGTATGGTGGGGCACACCTGTAGTCCCAACTACTCAGGAGGCTGAGTTGGAAGGATCACCAGAGCTCAGGAAGTCGAGGCTGCAGTCAACTGTGGTTGCACCACTGCACTCCAGCTTGGGTGACAGAATGAGACCCTGCCTCAACAACAACAACAACAACAAAAAAAAAAAAAAAAAAGGAAAATCAGGATAAATGCAGAGATGTTCTAAACTTTCTAAAATAATAAATAGTACTTAAAACTGCACTGGGACTTTTGGGACGCCCCTTGTATCTCTGACTGCAGAAAGCATAAAATGAGATTGTAGAAATAAATCCAGGCGTTAGGAACCACAATGTGTAAACGAAGCAAAGCTGCTAGTTTAAGATGTTGGATTGAACTGAAATACAAAAATCCTGTGACATCCTGTTTATAAGCGATACATCTAAAATATAAGTACACAACACAATTGAAAGTAAAAAGACATTAAAAGATGTGACACTTAAAATGTAAGTACACAACACAGTTAAAAGTAAAAAGGCATTAAAAGATGCCAAAAGAAATCTCGTGGTTATATTAATTCCAGACAGAATAGATTGATTGATTCATTGATTTAATTTTTTGAGACAGAATCTCGTTCTGTCATCCAGGCTGGAGTGCAGTGGCAGGATTTCAGCTCACTGCAACCTCTGCCTCCCGGGTTCAAGCGATTCTCCTGTCTCAGCCTCCTGAGTAGCTGGGATTACAGGAGTGCACCACAATGCCCGGCTAAATTTTTTAATTTTTAATTTTTTTTATTTTTAGTAGAGACAGAGTTTCATCATGTTGGCCAGGCTGGTCTCGAACCCTGACCTCAGGTAATCCACCCCCCCTTGGCCTCCCAAAGTGCTGGTGGCAGGCGTGAGCCACCGCGCGCGGCTAGAATAGACTTTAAAGCAAGAAGGCAAAAAAGAAAAAGAAGTATTAGATCCCCAAGAAGTTTCCACACATCTCCAAGAATTATTATTAGTGTTCCCACTCTCTGAGGGATTTTCAAGAGAAGTGAGTTAGAATTCAACAAGAAATAAATTACTTTAAAATATTTCCAAATTTGAGAGCTTTTTTTTTTTTTTTTTTTTTTTTGAGACAGGGTCTCTGTTGCCCAGGTTGGAGTGCAGTCAGTGGCACGATGTCAGCTCACTGCAACCTTGGCCTCCCAGGCTGAAACAGTCCTCCCATCTCAGTCTCCTGAATAGTTGAGATTACAGGTGAGGCCACCAGTTAATTTTTTTTTGTATTTTTAGTAGAGATGGAGTTTTTCCATGTTGACCAGGCTGGTCTTGAACTTGGGCTCAAGTGATCCGCCCACCTCAGCCTCCACAGTGCTGGAATTACAGGTGTGAGTCTCCACGCCCAGCCAGTATGAGAGATTTTAAAGCACACTTCCCAATCACCGTGTGTCAAAGAAGAAAATATAATGGAAGTTAGAAAATATTAGAGAATGGCCAGCTGTGGTGGCTCACGTCTATAATCCCAGCACTTTAGGAGGCTGAAGCAGGTGGATCACTTGAGCTCAGGAGTTTGTGACTAGCCTGGCCAACATGGCAAAAACCCACCTGTACTAAAAATACAAAAATTAGCCAGGTGTGGTGGTGCACGCCTGTAAATCCCAGCTACCCAGGAGGCTGAGGCACAAGAATGGCTTGAACCCCCAAGGCAGAGGTCGCAGTGAGCTGAGATTGCACCACTGCACTCCAGCCTGGGCAACAGACCAAGAATCTGTCTCCAAATAAATAAGAGAATATTTTTCAATCTGGAGGCAGGTGACATTGGTGTGCTCTCGAGAATTCATCAAGCATTGATGACTTGCACACTCTTGTATATATGTTACACTTCAGCAAAAACATTTACAAAGGGAGAAAAAGGCAAAAGATACTTAAAGCAGCCAGAGGTAAAGACACATCACCTTCAAACATGAAAACCAGACAGACAGCTGGCTTTTCAAAGGAACCCAGAAAACAGGTGGGTGACATTTTCAACATGCTAAAAGAAAACCACCAACCCAAATCACAGACCCAACAAAAGTATTTCAAGAATGAGGTTACAGTAAAAACATTTTGCAGACAAATAACAAAAGAGTTTGCCAGCAGCAGACTAACACTAAAGAAAATTGTAAACAGTATATTCAGGCACAAAGAAAGTGATCTCAGACAGAAGGGCATGATGCAAGAAGAAATAAAAGCAAAGAAGTAGAAAATACATGAGAAAATCTAGACAAATACAGATTGCATAAACAGTTTCTGGCGTTTTTTTAAAGTGATAGAATTATACGGCAGGAAAAAAAAAGTCTGCAAGGAGTAAACTGAGTTAAAATGTTCCAAGTTCATGACTGTCTGGGAGGAGAATAAATAACATGGATAAAATCTACGTTGTCGTTGTTGTTGAGACGGAGTTTCACTCTTGTTGCCCAGGCTGGAGTGCAATGGCGTGATCTTTGCTCACTGCAACCTCCGCCTCCTGGGTTCAAGCTATTCTCTTGCCTCAGCCTCCCGAGTAGCTGGGATTACAGGCATGCGCCACCACGCCCGGCTAACTTTGTATTTTTAGTAGAGACGGAGTGTCTCCATGTTGGTCAGGCTGGTCTCGAACTCCCGACCTCAGGTGATCTGCCCGCCTCAGCCTCCCAAAGTGCTGGGATTACAGGCATGAGCCACTGCGCCTGGCCACATCTGCATTTTGATAAGTATGCATTTTACTATCTAAGGGAGCTAAAACATTTTTATTATTTTAGTAGCATTGTAACTTTCTTTGTTTTCTTTGTTTTGTTTTTCTGAGACAGAGTCTCACTCTATCGCCCAGGCTGGAGTGCAGTGACACAATCTCCGCTCACTGCAAGCTCCGCCTTCCGGGTTCCTGCCATTCTCCTGCCTAGCCTCCCAAGTAGCTAGGACTACAGGTGCCTGCCACCATGCCCGGCTAATTTTTTGTAGTTTTAGTAGAGACGGATTTTCACCGTGTTAGCCAGGATGGTCTCGATCTCCTGACCTCGTGATCCACCTGCCTCAGCCTCCCAAAGTGCTGGGATTACAGGCGTGAGCCACTGCGCCCGGTCGTTTCATGTAATTTTAAACTTCGCACACATAATGGGGGCAATGTCTTTCAGCAAGTCACTCTTTTAATCTACATTTAAATCTAAATTTAAATCCTACCATCTTTGTTTTCTATTTTTGTCCTTTCTATATTCTCTTTTATGTTCTCTCTGGATTTATTAGAGATTGTTTGTGGCTTTTGAGACTCCGTCTCAAAAATAAATAAATAAAATGAAATAAAATAAGATAAAATTACATGGCCATGTAATAAAAGATAGAGCCATCATCAGCGTGTTTGTGATGGCCTAAGACCATCTTTTAATAAAGATTGTAATTCAGGTTATTCCCCTCCCCTGCTTAAAATCCTCCCATGGCTCTCCAGTGCCCTCAGAGTAAAGGCCCCGCTCCTTGTCCTCGGGGTCCAGCTGGTCTTCCCCTGGCTGCCACTCTCGCCTTTCCTCCCTCTTCACCTGCTACTCACGCCCCTTGCCCCAAGCTTGTTCTCACCTCAGAGCCTTTGCAGTTGCAGTGCCTTCTGCCTGGTGCACCCTTGCCTCTGCTGCCTCCTTGAAATTCACTGCTCAAGTCAAATGTCCCCTCCCTGCAGCCACTCCAGCTTGTCGATACATGCAGCTGTGATTTGTTCCACTTTTGCCGGCACATCCCTGGTCTGCTTAGAAGTTCCACTGGGACACCCCCACCCCATCTGATTTGTTACTGCTGTGTCCAGAGCAGACTGCGCTGGGACTGGGATCTGTGGATGCAAGGCTCTGCCAGCCATGACCACTAGGGGACATCCACGGGTCAGAAATCACGGCTTGGAGAACCACTGGGCCAGGCCACAGAGAGGTGTGCGGGACAGGCCTGGGAAGAGGGAGACTCCAGCCCTCTCTGAGCACAGCGACCCCAAGACCACTGCTGTCCTTCCTGAGGGTCCTCCCTGCAGCCTGATGGTGAAGATGAGGTTCAGAAAGGCCACAGTGGCTGGGCGCGGTGGCTCACGCCTGTAATCCCAGCACTTTGGGAGGCTGAGGCAGGCAGATCACTTGAGGTCAGGAGTTCAAGACCAGCCTGGCCAACATGGTGAAACCCTGTCTCTACTAACCATGTAAAATAAAATAAAAATAGCTGGGTGTGGCAGCACACGCCTGTAGTCCCAGCTACTCAGGAGGCTGAGACAGGAGAATCGCTTGAAACCAGGAGGTGAGTTGCATTGAGCCGAGACCATGACACTGCACTCCAGTCTGGGTGACAGAGTGAGACTCTATCTCAAGAAAAAAAAAAGCCACAGAAATGTCCAACACCTCTTCCCCCTCCTCACAGGCCATTGACAGGGAAGCTACAGATGGAGGGTGGGTGGGGACGCTAGGAGCCCTGGCCTGGCTAGTAGGACCAAGTCAGGGCCGCCAGGCTCAGACTGATCCTTCTGTCCATGAGGAGCCTCAGCTCACACAGGCGGCCCAATCACTGCCTGGCTTCAGCAGCTCCCATTGCACACACAGGGAAACTGAGGCTCAGAGAGAGGCTGGAGCCGGCCTCTGTACACCAGAACCTGGCAGGTCCTGACACACCACTGTTACCCACTGAATCCTCCCCAGCTGCCCTCTGTGGTGGGGCTTGGGGACCCAGTGTGGGGACAGCAGGCGAGTGCCCCTCACCCACTTCCTTCCAGTTCCCTATTCAATAGAGAACTGGGTCTGATCCCACCCAGGTTCATCCAGGGGCCCCCAAACTCAGACTACCCCCAACAAGAGGAAACGCCCAGTGGCCTGGCCCTGGAGTGGGCAGGGAAGCACTGTGTTCAAAGCTGTGCCCCACAGACCCGGCTCCCTGTGCTGTGTAACCTTGAGCAGGCTCCTTGCCCTCTCTGGGCCTGTTTCTATGTCCACTGGGGTTTCTTCATGCCATTTTGTTAGAAGAGTCTCTAGAAGAAGAAAAAGATCACTTGTCAACCAATTAAGAACCGGTCAGATGCTCTTTCTAAGCACCGAGGTTCTTTTACATGACACAAAGACCCTGATATGGCCAGTGTACTGTTGTTTATTGAAATTGAGGTGAAATTCACATAACACATAGTTAACCATTTTGTTCTATTTTATTTTTTTATTTTTTATTTATTTATTTTTTGAGACAGAGTCTTGCTCTGTCGCCCAGGCTGGAGTGCAGTGGCTGGATCTCAGTTCACTGCAAGCTCCACCTCCCGGGTTTACGCCATTCTCCTGCCTCACCCTCCCGAGTAGCTGGGACTACAGGCGCCCGCCACCTCGCCCAGCTAGTTTTTTGTATTTTTTAGTAGAGACGGGGTTTCACCGTGTTAGCCAGGATGGTCTCGACCTCCTGACCTCGTGATCCGCCCGTCTCGGCCTCCCAAAGTGCTGGGATTACAGGCTTGAGCCACCGTGCCCGGCCTGTTTTATTTTTAATTTGAGACAGGGTGTCACTCTGTCACCCAGGCTGGAGTGCAGTGGTGCGATCACAGCTCACTGCAGCCTCGGCCTCCTGGGCTCAAGCAGTCCTCTCGCCTCTGAGTAGCTGGGACCACAGGAGCATGCCACCATGCCTGGCTAATTTTTGTAGTTTTTGGTAGAGACAGGGTGTCACTAGGTTGCCAGGGCTGGTCTTGAACTCCTGGTTTCAAACGATCCTCACGCCTCGGCCTCCCAAAGTGCTGGGCTTACAGATGTGAGCCACCGCTCCTGGCCACAGTTAACCATTTGAAAGTGAACAATTCAGTGGCATTTAGGACATTCGCAATGTCATGCAACCGCTATCTGATTCTAGAACATTTCCATCACCCCAAAATGAGACCCCATCCCCATCAGCAGTCGCTCCTCATTCCTCTTCCCCAGCTGCAGGTAACACCAGCCTACCTTATGTCTTAGGGATTTGTCTGTTCTGGGCATTTCATATCAATGGAATCTCACACTACGTGGCCTTTTGTGTCTGGCTTCTGTCACTCAGCATTGTGGGGATTTATTTGTTTGTTTGTTTGTTTGTTTTCTGAGACGGACTCTCACTCTGTTGCCCAGACTGGAGAGCAGTGGCACGATCTCAGCTCACTGCAACCTCCGCCTCCTGGGTTCAAGCAATTCTCCTGCCTCAACCTCCCAGGTAGCTGGGATTACAGGGTCCTGCCACCACACCCGACTAATTTTTTGTATATTTGGTAGAGTTGGGGTTTCACCACATTGGCCAGGCTTGTCTCGAACTCCTGACCTCAACTGATCCGCCTGCCTTGGCCTCCCAAACTGCTGAGATTACAGGCATAAGCCATAGTGCTCGGCCAACATCAGGTTTTTGAGGTTCATCCTTGTTGCAGCGTGGATCAGCACCTCATCCCTTTTTATGGGTGCATAATATCCCATTGCACGGATACCTCATGTTCTGTGTTATCAGTTCATCTGCCAGCAAAAATGAAGGCTGTTTCCACCTTTTAGACATCGTGAGCAATGCTATGAACTTTCGCATGCCAGTGTCGGTTTAAACATCTGCTTTCAATTCTTCCGGGTATATACCCCAGGAATAGAATCTCTGGATCATATGGTAATATTAGGCTTAACTTTCTGAGGAATTTCACAATTTCACTGTGTGCGTGTGTGTGTGCATGTGTGCATGTGTTTTATAAGGCCCCTGGTCAAACTGGGAATATAGTGCCTGGAAATTTCTGGCAAGTTCTTTTCTCTGAGCTCTTTCCTCCGCATCAACCTGCCACTCTCATCAGAGCTTGCTCGACCTTGGCTGACCATAGTCCCCTTCCAAGGCGACCCCAGCCTGCCGAGCCTCAGGTCGGTATCTGCACCTGTGTTATGTCCCCATCACCCACGCTTTGAATGCTACTGATACTTCGTGTAGTTAAAGTGCTGCCCAGGCCGGGCGTGGTGGCTCACACCTGTAATCCCAGCACTTTGGGAGGCCGAGGCAGGCCGACCACCTGAGATCAGGAGTTCGAGACCAGCCTGGCCAACATGGTGAAATCCCATCTCTACTAAAAATATAAAAATTAGCTGGGTGTGGTGGTGGGTGCCTGTAATCCCAGCTACTCAGGAGGCTGAAGCAGGAGAATCACTTGAACCTGGGAGGCAGAGCTTGCAGTGAGCCGAGATCAGACATAGTGGCTTACGCCTGTAATCCCAGCACTGTGGGAGGCCGAGGCGCATGGATCACCTGAGATCAGAAGTTTGAGACCAGCCTGGCCAACATGGTGAAACCCCGTCTCTACAAAAAATACAAAAATTAGCTGGGTGTGATGGTTGCAGTGAGCTTGCAGTGAGCGGAGATCACACCATTGCACTCCAGCCTGGGCAACAAGAGTGAAACTCTGTCTCAAAATAAATAAACAAATAATAAAGTGCTGTCCAAATCGTTTTGTTTTAGAGACTGTAAAAACAGAAAAGAGGGCTGGGCACCGTGGCTCTTACGCCTGTAACTCCCAGCACTGTCGAGGCCCGAGGCGGGTTGGATCAAAAAGGTCATGGAGATTGGAAGCCATCCTGGCTAACACGGTGAATCCCTGTCTTCTATTAAAAATACCAAAAAATTGGCCCGGGCCGCAGTGGCTCAACCTGTAATCCCAGCAGTTTGGGAGAGCCGAGACGGGCGGATCACTGAGGTCCAGGAGGATCAAGACCATCCCTGGCTAACCTGGTGAAACCCCGTCTCCGTACTGAAAAATACAAAAAACAGCCGGGCGAGTGGCGGGCGCCTGTAGTTCCCAGCTACTCGGGAGGCTGAGGCAGGAGAATGGCGTGAACCCGGACGGCGGAGCTGCAGTGCTTGAGATCCGCCGGACTTGCATCCAGCCTGGGCGACAGAGCCAGACTCCGTCTCAAAAAATAAAATACAAAAAATTAGCCGGCGTGGTGCAGGCGCCTGTAGTCCCAGCTACGCGCAGGAGACTGAGGCAAGGAGAATGGCATGAAACCCGGGAGGCGGAGCTCTGAAGTAGCCGAGGATTGAAGCCCATTGGCACTCCCAGCCTGGCAGCAGAGCGAGACTCCATCTAAAAAAAAAAAAAAGAGAACAAAGAAAAAGGTGTGACCTATACCCAATGCTCTCTTCTTGGAGCGTTGTGGGTCAGAGCTGGAGGAAGTTAGGTGGTGTGTCCTTGCTGAATTAAAGGACCCCCCAGACTCTTCTGGCAAGCTCCAGCTCATCTTACAAAGCCCAGCTCTGATGACCCCTCCTCCAGGCAGCCCTCCCTGATCTCCCAGGAAGGTCCTGCCTCTGGCTTATCCCTGACTATTCAGAGCTGTGCTTTGTCATGAAAGCCTCACTGCTCTCTTCCTTTTCTTTTCTTTTCTTTCTTTTTTTTTTTTTTTTTTTTTTTTGAGCTGAAGTCTTGCTCTCTCGCCCAGACTGGAGTGCAGTGGAGCGATCTTGGCTCACTGCAACCTCCGCCTCCCAGGTTCAAGCAATTCTCCTGCCTCAGCCTCCCTAGTAGCTGGGACAACAGCCATGCACCACCACGCCCAGCTATTTTTATTTATTTATTTTGTAGTTTTAGTAGAGATGGGGTTTCTCCATGTTGGCCAGGCTGGTCTCAAACTCCTGACTTCAAATGATCCGCCTGCCTCGGCCTCCCAAAGTGCTGGGATTACAGGCATGAGCCATCAAGTCCGGCCAGCTCACTTTCTTTGGTGCTCACCCTTTTGTCCAACTCACACCCCAGGGACGCTTCTGAGACCCAGGGGGCTTGCTGAAAGCGTTTGGGCACCTTCTCAGTGCTCAGCCCCTGTCCAGGCCCATTGGCAAGTCTCTGCCCAGTCTGAGTGTCCCCTGAACTCTCCAGCCCCACTCCTGACCCTCATTCATTCATTCGTTTGGGTATTTATGGAGCACCTGCTGTGTACAGAGACTCAACTGACGCAGGCAAACAAAACCCCAGTCCCAGGGAGCCATGGGGTGGGGGACGGATGATCTCGACAGTCACCACATGGCACGTGGGGCATCGGGCGGGCATGCACAGGAGGGGAAGTGAGGACACAGCAGGATGGAGACCCCAAGTCCCTGGAGAAGGGGCCCTGTAGAGGGGTTGGGGCTGTGAGGAGGGCACGGGAGAGCCACAGGGGGTTCTGGGCGTCAAGGCCGCCTCTGGCCACCGATAGGAGAGGGAGGAGCCCAGGCAGGAGGGAGGTCAGGGCGCCAGCGTGGGAGCAGGGAGCAATGGTGGGGCCCCACTGGAGTGCGGGTGGGGAGAGAACTGTGGGAATTGGGTGCAGCCAGAGAGAGTGGAAGAGGCTGAGGCCAGCAGGGCTGTGAGGGTGGGGATGTCATGGGGTGAGGGTGGCGTGGAGGGTTCCCACACCCTCTGGGCAGCGTACACATCCGACCGAGGATTCAGTTCCTCAAAAATGCCACATTGGCGCGTGTGTGCACATGGGCAGAGCATGCACACGGACACGCATGACACACACAGGCACACACACCTGCACACAGAGACACACAATATACAGAGAGACATACAGACAACACACAACACACACACACATACACATACATGAATGCACACACACACAGGCACAACACACAGAGACAGACACACAGAGACACCACACACCATACACATACAACACAGAGACACACACCTAACACATGCACATCAAACACAACTACACACAACACAGAGACAGACACACACAGAGACACGCAACACACAGACACACAGAAACACACATACAACACACACAAACACATACACAGAGACACACAACACACAGAGACACACAGAAACCCATGACAGACACACAACACACAACACACACGTACAACACACACAGACACATGCACAGAGACACACAACATACAGAGACACACAGAAACCCATGACAGACACACATACCACACGTACAACACAGAGACACACACAAAACAGATGCACACACACAACACACACACATCAAATACAATTACACACAACACAGAGAGACATACAGCATACAGACAGACACACATCTAACACACACAACACATGTGCAACACAGATATAACACATAGATGCACATAAAGCACACACAACACACACAGGCACACAAAACACTACACACACAACACACAGACACACATAGAGACACACAACATGCACAGAGACACACACATACAACAGTCACAGAGACACACAGACACCATGCATACAACACAGACATACACATACATCGCTTGAACCCAGAAGGTGGAGGTTGCAGTGAGCCAACATCGCACCACTGCACTCCAGCCTGGGTGACAGAACAAGACACTATCTCAAAAAAAAAAAAAAAAAAAGCCCATTTTGCAGAAGAAAACTGAGGTCAGAGAGCAGAGGCAATGTCCCCAAGCTCTGAATAGTCAGGAATGAGCTGGAGCCAGGACCTTCATGTTCACGTGGCGGGGACACACAGTAAGGACTGGCACGTGCCAGCTCCCGAGACAACAGGCTAGGAGCCTCCCCGCAGCCCAGAACATTCCCATCCCCACGGCAGTTCCTGCAGGGCCCCTCCCCGTGCCGCCTGCCCTGACGCTGAGCTGAGCACATTTCCCATCCCACCCCTGGCTCTGTTCCATTCCAAGAGAAACAGGTTGCACCTGCACAGTTCCCAGAAGGCCCTGGGCAGCAGGAGGCCAGCCACGTGAGTGGGTGTGTGTGGAGGCGTGCAGTCACATTGCAGCCCCACTATGCCACTGCGCAGGAAGAGCAGGGCCACTAAGAGGGGCACTAAGAGGGGCGTGTGGGGCACTGAGCACTCAGGCGCTGGAGCCAGCCGGACCTGAGTACCACCCAGGCTCAGCCACTCGCCAGCCTTTACCTCAAAGGAGGGAGAAGGGTTCTTTTTTTTTTTTTTTTTTGAGAGTCTCACTCTGTCACCTAGGCTGGAGTACAGTGGCACAATCTCAGCTCACTACAACCTCCACCTCCTGAGTTCAAGCAATTCTTTTCCCTCAGTCTCCCTAGTAGCTGGCATTATAGGCGTGAGCTACCACACCTGGCTAACTTTTGTATTTTTGGTAGAGACGGTGTTTCACCATGTTGGCCAGGCTGGTCTCGAACCCCTGACCTCAAGTGATCTGCCAGCCTCAGCCTCCCAAAGTGCTGGGATTTCAGGCATGAGTCACTGTACCTGGCCTTCTTTTTTTTTTTTTTTTTTTTTTTTTTGAGATAGAGTCTTGCTCTGTCACCCAGGCTGGAGTGCAATGGCGTGATCTCAGGATCTCAGCTCACTGAAACCTCTGCCTCCCGGGTTCAAGCGATTCTCCTACCTCACAGGAGGGTTCTATGAGGGGGCTTGGGAGATGTGTGCAGGAGAGGCTCCAGCAGGCCGGGAGATCTACATAATATAACATAAAGTTCACCATTTTTAAAGTGAACAATTTGGTGGCATTCAGTACATTGACAATGTTGTCCAACCACGACCTCCACTTCCAAAGGAGACCCCGTCCCCATCGGTAGCCATTCCCCATTCCCCTCCCCCAACCCCCGGCAGCCCCTCATCTGCTTCCTGTCGCTATAGATTTCCCGGTTCTGCACATTTTATATCAGTGGAATCCTACACTGTGTGGCTTTTTGTGTCTGGCTTCTCTCACTCAGCACTGTGTTTTGGGGGCTCATGCTGTAGCATGGAGCAGTGTTTCCTTCCTTCCTTCTCATGGCTGCACTGTATTCCGTTGTGTGGAGGAAACATGTTGTGTTGATCCATTCACCTGTTAATGGACACTTGAGTTGCTTGCACTTTGGGGTTATTGTGAACAGTGCTGCTGTATGTGTGTGTCTGTGTCTGTGTATGTCTGTGAGTGTGTGTGTGTGTCTATGTGTGTGTGTGTCTGTATCTGTGTGTGTGTGTGTATCTGCATGTGTGTCTATGTGAGTGTCTGTGTGTGTCTGTGTGTGGGTCTCTGTGTGTCTGTGTGTGTCTGCATGTGTCTGTGTGTGTGTGTGTCTGTATGTGTGTCTGTGAGTGTGTGTGTATGTACAAGGATTTGTTTGGTTCCTCCAACACACTTTTTGTGTTCTATAACCAGGAGACCCAAGTAACTCAGGCCCTTGGAGGGAGGCTCTGATTTACTGAAAAAAAAGAATTCCACATTATGCCCATGACTCGAAAAACATTAAAAGAGAACCAAACTGGCTGGTTGCGGTGGCTCACACCTGTAATCCCAGCACTTTGGGAGGCAGAGGTGGGCAGATCACTTGAGGTCAGGAATTCGAGACCAGCCTCACAAAACCCCGTCTCTACTAAAAATACAAATATTAGCCAGTCATGGTGTTGGGCACGTGTAATCCCAGCTACTTGGGAGGCTGAGACAGGAGAATCACTTGAACCTGGGAGGTGGAGATTGCAGTGAGCCAATATCACGCCACTGCACTCCAGCCGGAGTGACAGAGCAAGAATCTCTCAAAAAGAAAAAAAAAAAGAGAGAGAGAAAGAGCGGGAGACCCAAACCAACAGTTTTCCCTCACCCTTCGCCCCTCAGCCCCTCCCTATGTTGCAGCTCAAAAGCCCCAAACCCAAGCCAAGGAGTAGGGGACGGGTGCGTCGGCAGAGGCTGAACTATCCTGGGAAACTTTAGCCCCTCTGATGGGAGGGAAGGTAAGGACAACCTCAGAACGTCTCAAAGCCTGGCTCCTTTGGGTCACAGTCCTGAGTCCCAAAGCAGGACTGAGCTGGAGGACACAAGGACCTCCCTGAAGTCACAGGGCAGGCAGGGACAGGGGATCCAGTTTCAGACCCACCTGGAACCTTGGGAGTGGCCTCTGGCTTCCCCTCTCTGCGTAGCTGCTGCCAGGCTCCCAGCACCGGCCACTGGCTCCCAAGGACGCTTCTGGTCCCTGAAGTTGGGCTGATGAGAGTAAAAGGTGAACCCTCTCCCCTGCTTTTTTTTTTTTTTTTTGAGATGGAGTCTCGCTCTGTCACCCAGGCTGGAGTGCAGTGGCACCATCTCGGCTCACTGCAACCTCAGCCTCCCAGGTTCAAGCAATTCTCTGCCTCAGCCTCCTGAGAACTGGGATTACAGGCACCCACCACCACACCCTGCTAATTTTTTTGTATTTTTAGTAGAGACGGGGGGGGGGGGGGTCTCACCATCTTGGTCAGGCTGGTCTTGAACTCCTGACCTCATGATCCACCCACCCCGCCTCCCAAAGTGCTGGGATTACAGGCGTGAGCCACTGCTAGAGAAAAGGGTGAATCCCCTCCCCTGCCTTTTTAAAGACCAGATACCGACCAGGCACAGTGGCTCACGCCTGTAATCCCAACACTTTGGGAGGCCGAGGTGAGTGGATCACCTAAGGTCAGTTCAAGACCAGACTGACCAATATGGTGAAACCCCGTCTCTACTAAAAATATAAAATTAGCTGGGCATGGTGGTGCACACCTGTAATCCCAGCTACTCAGGAGGGTGAGGCAGGATAATCACTTGAACCCAGGAGGCGGAGGTTGCAGTGAGCCAAGATTGCACCATTGCACTCCAGTCTGGGCAACAAGAGTGAAGCTCTGTCTCAAAAAAAAAAAAAAAGGATCTCACTCTGTTGCCCAGGCTGGAGTGCAGTGGTGAGATCATAGCTCACTGTAGCTTCAGCCTCCTGGGCTCGAGTGATCCTCCCACCTTAGCCTCCTGAAAAGCTGGGATCGCAGGCACACGTGCCACCACGCCCAGCTAATTTTTTACTTTTTGTAGAGATGGGTTCTCACTTTGTTGTCCAGGCCAGGCTGGTCTCAAACTCCTGTCTTCCAGTGATCCTTCTGCCTCACCCTCCAAAAGTGCTGGGATTACAGGCAGGAAGCCACTGCACCCGGCTGAAAACCCCTTTTAGTATCAGAGCACAGGGGCTGGGTGCAGTGACATCACACCTGTAATCTCAGCACTTTGGGAGGCCGAGGCAGGAGTATCACTTGAGTAGGAGTTTGAGACCAGCCTGGGCAACATAGTGAGACCCCCATCTCTAAAATAAATAAATAAATAAATAAATAAATAAATAAATAAATAAGTTAATTAACCAGGCATGGTGGTGCATGCCTGTGGTCCCAGCTACTAGCTGGGGTGGAGGTGGGAGGGTCGCTTGAGCTGGCAGTTAGAAACTGCAGTGAGCTATGGTAGCACCTCTGCACTCCAGCCTGGGCGACAGAGTGAGACCAACCCTGTTTTTTTTTTTTTTTTTTAAAAAAAAAAAAAGAAGAAGAGAGAAAGAGAATCAGAATGTAAGCAAATAGTGTAATGTTAAATTTCAGCATATCCATTAGATAAAGAAGTGTGGGTATGATGATTTTGCAGAACATAGGAAGTCAAGAAAATGTGTCACACTTATACCACATTAAGGATGTTGAGTCCGGGCGTAGTGGCTTACATCTGTAATCCCAGCACTTTGGGAGGAAGAGGCAGGTGGATCACCTGAGGTCAGGAGTTTGAGAACAGCCTGGCCGACACGGTGAAACCCTGTATCTACTAAAAATACAAAAATTAGCCAAGTGTGGTAGCAGGCTCCTATAGTCCCAGTTACTTGGGAGGCTGAGGCAGAAGAATCACTTGAACCCAGGAGGTGGAGGATGCAGTGAGCTGAGATCATGCCACTGCACTCCAGCCTGGGTGACAAGAGCAAGACTCCATCTCAAAAAAAAAAAAAGGAAGTTGAGTTGTGTTACTCTTCATGCTACTTTACTTTTGTTTCACACTATCTGCCAAAATAAACTCTTTCCTATAACTTAAGATGTGTGTATATGTATACATAGACATATACAGATGTAGATGCATGTAATTTATTATATATTGTTAATTTCACTCTTTGGGTTGTGATAACATTATTTTGAAATAAAAATATAATTGTTCAGATCGTGAGGTACATCTGAAGTCCTTAATGTGTCCTCTTCCAGAAGTTGAGATCTTGGTCAGCAGGTGCAGAGGGAAGAGCCAGGTTTCAGAGCCACAAAATCAGTTTCTCTTGGAATCTCAGGTTTCTTCTCTGTGAAATGGGGATAGTGACACTCTGACTCCAAGCATTCACACATGCTGTTCCCTCAGGCTGGTGATCCCTTCCACGTCATTTGCCTAGAGAGCTCCTACATATCATTAAACCCCAACTGTGATGTCCCTCCTCCAGGCAGCTGCCGCAGACAGATGCTCTGAATTCTCTCATCCCCACCCACCTTCCAACCGAGCCCTGATTCTGCAGGCTGTGACCATCTGTGTCCAGCTCTGTCTCCCTGAGACTGGGGGCTCCTTGAGGACTGGGCTAGGGGACACAAGAGGATGGCAAGTGTTTTATAAAAATGGAGATGCCAGGCTGGGCACAGTGGCTCACGTCTATAATCCTAGCAGTTTGGGAGGCTGAGGTGGGTGGATCACCTGAGGTCAGGAGTTCAAGACCGGCCTGGCCAACATGATGAAACCCCGTCTCTATTAAAAATACAAAAATAACCAGGTGTGGTGGCACACGCCTGTAATCCCAGCTACTCGGGAGGCTGAGACAGGAGAAGCGCTTGAACCCGGGAGGCAGAGGTTGCAGTGATCTGAGATCGCGTCATTGCACTCCAGCCTGGGCAAGAAAAGCAAAACTCCATCTTGAAATAAAAATAAAAATAAATAATAAATAAAGTGGAGACCCCAGTACCCCCCCCTTGATAGATAAGGGACTGAGATTTCTAGAGGGGCTCAACTTCCCTGGGGTGACAGCTGTTTAGACCCAGAGCCAATTTTCAACTCTTGGGCAGCCAGACTCCAAGTCCAGTGCTCCTTCCAAAATGTGTGTATGGAGAACCCACTACCTGTGCCCTGACTCCCTCCTGGTTCCCTGCAGCCCCTGCCCAGGCCAGGACAGCCTGTCCCCTGGGTGTCCCCGAGGTCACAGATAAGGCCGCTGGGCCCGGCTATCGGCAGGAAACATCTTGGCAGGACAGGAAGCGCGGCATGGGTCAGCCGCACCCGCACCCGGCTCAGCCTATCAGCAGCCAGATATTTTGGGAGCCACTATATAAACCCCGACTCGGCTCCAAGCTGTTCCCCGGGGAAGCCTCAGGCTTCATGTTCTGCAGCAGTCCTGAGGTTGCTGGAATACGGGGACCCGGGAGGAGCTCAGGAGCTGAGCGGGACAGAGTGGCAGGGGTGGACTCTGTCCGGGCATCACTGCAGGCCTGAGGGTGCCAGCTCTGAATTGAGCTGGCCCCCATTCAATCCTGGTACAGACATTCTCACTTGCCAGGCAAGTGACTTCACCGGTGCCTCAGTTTCCCCCTCCTCACATCGCTCCTCTGATCCTGTCCCAGGGAAAAAAACGCCCCCAGGTCCTGGAGCATTTTCTGAAGTTTCTGGGCTGACATCTGAGTGGGGGTTGGCCCCACTTTCTCCCAATGCGAAGCAGGGCCCAGGAATCTGCAACTTAAAACCAGCCTTAGCCGGGCACAGTGGTTCATGCCTGTAATCCCAGCACTTTGAGAGGCTGAAGCGGGTAGATCATGAGGTCAGGAGTTCGAGACTAGCCTGGCCAGGATGGTGAATCCCTGTCTCTACTAAAAATACAAAAATTAGCCAAGCATAGTGGTTGATGCCTGTAATCCCAGTTACTTAGGAGGCTGAGGCAGGAGAATCACTTGAATCCAGGCAGCAGAGGTTGCACTGAGCCGAGATTACACCACTGCCCTCCAGCCTGGGCAACAAGAGCAAGACTCCATCTAAACACACACACACACACACAAAACAGGGATCCATACACAAGCCCAAGCTTCTCAAGTTCAAGAACATACAGCGGGTCCAGCACCCCCACCCAAAAAGTTCCGTGGACAGGTGCCCAGGATGACATTGCACAAGTGCTGAATTTGAGCCATATTATAAAAATGGGCCGTAGTTATTCCCATTTTACAGAATAGGGGTTGAAGCCCAGAGAGGGACAGGAAGTTGCCTGAAGCCACACAGCAGACCAGAGGCCACGCCCCATCAGAACCTCCACCCCGTGCACCTCTCAGGAGATGCTACAGGGGTGATGTGGCCAACCAGCAAGCAGTGGGGTTGGGATTTGAACCTGGGTCTGCCTGCTCCACGACCCCTGATTGGCACAGAACAGAGCCATCTTGGGCCCAGCGATGATGGCTCTGGTCCTGATTAACATGCATATTTCTCCCGGCACCAGTAAAAGTGAAATGAAGAAGTGAAATAAAGATACTCAAGAACTCGCTGGGGCCCGCAGCCGGCTCCTGCCCTCAGAGCCTCCGTCTTTCCTGGGCAGAGGCGAGGGGGCAGGACGGCAGCGCAGGCAGAGGAGACCAACCGTGGCTATGTAAAGTGGCCGGCCCAGCACCTGCCACTGCCTGCCAGGGCAGGTGATGAAGCGTGCCCAGCCAGCCCCCACCCCGGGCAGCTGCAGCTGACAAGAGGGAACAGCCATGCCACATATAACCTGACCTGAACTCCACCCAAAACCAGAGCTCGAGGCCCGGCCTGTGCCTAGAAAACCAGTTTTGGCCCAGTGACCTTGGGCAGGTCACTGTCCTCCTCTGGATCTCAGTCTCCCTGCTGGCCACAGAAAGGTCTCAGCAGTGGCAGAGGCTCCTGCCTGCCTGTTGTGACCATCCCAGAATGGAGGGGGAAATCACCTCCCTCATTCTGGAGCCTATACCTCTAGTAATGTAACCCATGGGCCCAGCAGCTTGCTGGGCAGCTATGTCACAGGCAGTGGGCCCCTTCAGGTGTCCCTGAAGTCCTCATCCCTGCCCACCTTTTTTTAAGATCTGGTGGGGATTGGGGGTCAAGACATCTCCCAGTTCATGCCACACAACCAGTTGGCTCAGTTTGCTGCCAGGGAGGCACTGGACTGGCATCCCTTTCCTGACGACATGCTCACTGCCAGCCGGGGCGGCCTGGTGTGTGGCTTAGTGAAAGTGGGTGCCTCCTTCAGAATGGCTCAGTCCCCACCCTGCCCCACTCTGCCATCTAGCCACCTGGGACTGCTGACAGAGAGACCTAAGTCAGTCCTTCTCTAGGTTAAATGCCCTAAAGCCTCCAGTGCCTTCTCCCAGGACACCACTTGGAAGTGTGTATACACACACACACACCCCCCATAGTGGTCTTCCCCGAACCTGCCACCATCCATCACCATTTTGAAGTGGCAGGGCCCCCTGCCTGACAGCATTGACCAGCCCAGAATGGAGAGGGAAATCACCTTCCCCATTCTGGAGTCTATACCTCTAGTAATGCAACCCATGGGCTCAGCGACTTGCTGGACAACTATGTCATAGGCAATGGGCTCCTTCACGTAACCGTTCATCAATTCCAAACATTGAGCCCCTTAGGGAGCTTCGATGAAGGTGGTGGGCATGGGGATGTCTTGTTTCTTTTTCTGTCTTTTTTTTTTTTTTTTTTTTTTTGGTAGAGATGGGATCTTACTATGTACCCAGGCTAGACTTGACCTCCCCCTGGCCTCAAGCAATCCTCCTGCCTCGACTTCCCAAGATGCTAGGATTACAGGAATGAGCCACTTAGCCCAGCCGGAATGTCCTGTTTCTCGAGCTGGCTGCTGGTTACCTGGGCATACTCCCTTTATGAGAAGTTACAGAACTGTGTACCTAGGATTTGGGTATTTTAATGTCTGTGTGTTGTCCTTGAATAAAACATTTTGAAAGAAGAAAAGGAAAGAAAGCAGTTTGTTGTCTCAGACTGAGACTGAAAGCTAAGTAGATAATAACTAGGTGAGGTTTGAGGGCGTGGATGGATTCGGGAAGGGTATTGCAGGCAAGAGGCAAGGCACGGGCTAAGGCCTGGAGTCCTGAGGCAGCCGTGGTGTTTGAGGATCTGGCAGAGGCCCGTGCGGCTGGGTGGGGGCAGGGACCAGCCATGCAGACCCTCAAAAGTCACAGCAGGGTGCGTGGACGTTACCCCAAGACAGGTGCCAAGCCGAGAGGTTTAAGTGGAGGCTGATGACGTGGGGTGGACACGTGGAAGGGCGGTTGAAGCCACAAGCAGGGACATTTATGATTGAGTGGTAAAGGGGCGCTCAGCCCATCTGCCAGAGGGGAATACTGAGGCCTGGCGAATCCAGGCTGCTTGGCTGCAAGTAGGAGCTGGAGGGGCAATGTGAACTTGGTCGGGTTCGCCCAACGGCCTCTTTCTCCCAGCTGCACCCACTTGGAGAGTGGTCACAACCTCTCTGCGCAAGAATCAGCCAGATGTCCCAAGTTCGAGTCTGACTCTGCGCTCACTGGCCTCAGCGTCCTCACCTGTCAAACGGGGGCATGGGAGGGTGAAGGAGTCTCATCTCTGACCCCTCTGCATGCAGCCCAGCAACACTTCCCCGTGGACTGCACCGTGATTCCAGCGAAAAGGGCCTGGGCAGTGGAGGGGGCATTTCATAACCTGAGCACTGCGGAGGTGGCTTTTCTGAGAAGCCCGGCCCCAAGGAGGAAACTCTTTGACCTTCGAAGGTCGCGAGGGTGGAGGTGGCACCCTCAGCTTGCACCGGGAAAAACTCTGGAAGAAGAGGTAGGAGTTCTAAAACTAAATAACCCCATGATGCAAATTCAGCCCCACTGGGGGAAATGGAAGAAGTAGAAAGGCACTGATGAAAAGGGACTCGTGCCACACGCAGGGCAGGGGGTTCGGGGACACCATCCGGGCAGATCTCCACCCACGTCACCTCGCCACAGCTCCTGGCCCTACCTCCAGCCTTTATCGGGGCTGCACCTTGACGTGGGGTCCGCTTCCCCTAAACCTCCCCATAGGGAATCTTTCTCTTCTCCAACCCCTAAAGGCGACCCTGTACCCGTTCACCAGTCACCCCCAGTTATACTGTGTCCCCCAGCTCCTGGTAATCACTAAGCCACCTTCTGTCTCTACACATGTGCCTGTTCCGGACACTTCAGGGCCCTCAGTATCACCTCCACTGTGGTCTTGTCTTCAACCGTGGTCTCTCCAGAGTCACCTTGGTTTTCTGCCTTTTGCTCATCTGTCCCCACGGCCACCCGTGGGAGGGCAGGACTCAGCTGGCTTTCTCCCTGCCTCGCCATCCATCCTACTTCTGACTCCCCAGCCTGGAGCCTGGCACCGAAAGGCGCTCAGTAAATATTTGCTGCCTGAATACGCGGGGTCAGGCCCATCTTATCTTCAGCAGGGAGTGTTATCAGCTTGGCTCAGGACCCAACTCCAGCTCAGCTTTGGGCCATCACTCCTACAAGCTCCAGTTCTTCTCAGCTAAACAACAGGTCCGGGGAGTGACATTTCTTACCAGGGATCCCCAAAGATAACCCATAGCACACAGAAAGCCAGGCACACCTGGCATGGCGCAGTGGCTCATGCCTGTCATCCCAGCAGTTTGGGAGGCCGAGGCAGGAGGATCACTTGAGCTCAGGAGTTTGAGACCAGCCTGACCAACATGGCAAAACCCCATCTCTACTAAAAATACAAAAATTAGCCAGGCATGGTGGCACATGCCTGTAATCCCAGCTACTCAGGAGGCTGAGGCAGGAGAATCGCTTGAACCGAGGAGGCAGAGGTTGCAGTGAGCTGAGATTGCGCCATTGCACTCCAGCCTGGGCGACAGAGCAAGACTCTGTCTCAAAAAAAAAAAAAAAAGAAAAGAAAAAAAGAAGCCAGGCACACTGGAGACACCCAGCCACTGTCATTTCCCCCAGGGATGTCCCCTTGCTGATTCCTGGATGGGGCTCTGTCTTCCTCCCCTACCAGGCAAAGAGGATAAAAGTGACCAGTGAGGCTCTGAAGGTGCTGGGTTCTCTCCCCCACCTCCAGGTCTTTCTAAGAAGCCAATGGTGATAACATTCCCCCAAAACAGGAACCAGTGGGTGGCACCCCGTGTTGCAGAAGCCTCCCGCAGAAGCTGCCCACCCAGGCCCCCAACCCCACGGCCGGCTTCAGGGCCCGCTGGGCACAGCCTGGAAAGATTTTTATGTAAAAGTGGTCGATGCAAATCCAGGAACCTGGGGACCATGAAAAGATCCGCTTCCCCTTTAACCCACTCTGGCCTGAGTTGCTGCCACCTGGGCACGGCTGCTGGACATAGGCTCGCCCGCCCCCCCGCTCCCGTTCACCGAGCTGGCTTCCAGCACCAATAGTGCTTAGGGCTTGCTGTGCACACTGGAGGCTCCAAATCCTGGTTGGTGGGCTAGAGGAACAGGGAGCAGGGGCAGCTCATGTAGACCCCCAAACCCCCTGCCCTGAAGCAGCAATGATCCCAGCAGTTAGATCTGACTTTTTGTTTTCCTTTTTTTTTTTGTTGGAGACCGAGTCTTGCTCTGTTGCCAGACTGGAGTGTAGTGGCATGATCTCGGCTCACTGCAACCTCCGCCTCCCAGTTCAAGAGATTCTCCTGCCTCAGCCTCCCAAGTAGCTGGCATTACAGGTGCCCCCCACTTCGCCTGGCTAATTTTTATATTTTTAGTAAGGATGGGGTTTCACCATGTTGGCCAGGCTGGTCTTGAACTCCTGGCCTCAAGTGATCTGCCTGCCTCAGCCTCCCAAAGTGCGGGGATTACAGGTGTGAGCCACTGCACCTGGCTTGACCTTTTTAAATTTTTATTTAATTTAATTAATTTATTTATTTATTTTGAGATGGAATTTCACTCCCCTAACCCAGGCTGGAGTGCAGTGGTGCAATCTCGGCTCACTGCAGCCTCTGCCTCCTGGGTTCAGGCGATTCTCCTGTCTCAGCCTCCTGAGTAGCTGGGATTACAGGTACCTGCCATCACGCCCAGCTAATTTTCTTACTTTTAGTAGAGATGGGGTTTCACCATGTTGGCCAGGCTGGTCTCAAACTCCTGACCTCAGGTGATCCAGCAGCCTTGGCCTCCCAAAGTGCTGGGATTACAGGCATGAGCCACCGCGCCTGGCCAACTTTTTAAAAAATTGAGATAAAACTCACACAACACAAAATTCACCATTTGCTTTAAAGTGTATGAGGCTGTATAACCATCACCTATACCTAATTCCAGAACATTTTTATCTTCCCAAAGGAAAACCCCATCTCTATCAGCAGTCACTTCTCATCCCCCTCCCCAGGACCCTGACAACCACAAATCTGCTTTCTGTGTTTGGATTCACCTATTTTGGACAGCCATGAGGTGGGGAAAATAACTCTGAGTGAAATCTTTGTGATGGAGAAAAATAGGTCATGACATGGTAGGTGGGACCAGGAGGGTCATTTTAGCCAAGAATGTCAAGGAGTTCTCTCTGAGGAGGTGACATTTGAGCTGAGACCAGCAGGAGATAAAGGAGTGACTGAAGGGAACAGCATTTGCAGCAGAGGGAACAGACGGGGCAAAGACCCTGAGACAGGACCATGCCTGGTGTGATCCTGGAACAGTGGGGAGGCTGGTGTGCAAGAGGAGATGGGGTCACAGGGTGGCTGGGGTCACACCACAGGGCCTTGAGGACCTCGGTGAGAGGTTTGTGTTTTGTTTCTTTTGTTGTTTGTCTCTGAGATGGAGTCTCACTCTGTCACCCAGGCTGGAGTGCAGTGGTGTGATCTCAGCTCACTGCAACCTCCGCCTCCCAAGTTCAAGCAATTCTCCTGCTTCAGCCTCCTGAATAGCTGGGATTACAGGCATAAGCCACCATGCCTGGCTAACTTTTGTATTTTTAGTAAAGATAGGGCTTCACCATGTTGGCCAGACTGGTCTCAAACTCCCAACCTCAAGCCATCCGCCCACCTCGGCCTCCCAAAGTGCTGGAATTACAGGTGTGAGCCACCGTGTCCAGCCAGGTTTGGGTTTTATTGCAAACCTGGTACAGGGCTCTGTTCTCCGCCACTGTTCTAAAAATATTTGCTGAAAGAGGATGGATACCACAGACTCAGCTCTGCCTTTGGTGCTTCAGGCCTTCACATGGAGACTCCAGGGTGCAAGGAATTCAGGTCTTTGCAGACCTTCCTGAGGAAGCTGGAACAGTGTGAAACTGCATGGAACAGCATGGATGCATTTAGGAACTGCACGGAGGCTCTATCTCCCACAGGGCAGAATTGAGTTGGCCACCTCAGGGACTGAGTCCCTGGCAACCTCCTGCCAGCCGCAAAGACCGTGCTGCCCACCACGTGCTGCTCCTTCATGGTGACTTGACTGTGATACAACGAGGCCACCGACCTGGACAGGGAAACCTGAGCTTTCTATAAGCTCCCCAGTAACTCCAGGCCTGACAGGGGCTCACTTCAATACCCCCAGCCCCCGTCTATGAAATAAAAGGTGTTTGGGATCCATCTGGTAACGGACACCCACTCGCCCAGGCCAGACCCAGGGAGGGGCACAGGGACCAACGAGGCCTCAGTTTCCCTATCTGAAAAGGACAGAAAAAGCCCCGTGGTGCATCACAACAGCCCACCAGGTCTATCGTTCAGCCCTGGGGTCCCCACATCCCCCTGAGCAGCTTTGGAGTCCCCAGTGTCCTTCCCCCAAGCACACATGCACTGTCCTCTGTCCCTGACTGCAGCTGGGTCCCGATACTATTTTGTTCTCACCCTGCTCTCCCCACCTGGTGCCACTAGTTGGTGTCTTAAAAAACCACAACTCAGGGTGCTGTTATCTGCTATCAGCGGCGGGACGCGGTGGTTTCGGGGCACCTCCGTGCACTTCTCAGAAGAGACAGCCATGTCATCACAGGTGCTCGGCACAAAACAGCTTGTTTATCAGGCCCCCTCATCGCGATCCCTGCTGATTAGGGCCTTCAAGGCGCCCAACAACTTGTTTACGGGCCTTATTTTCAGAGATTCTCCGTTTGATGTCTCCTGGTCTTGCACCCCAGGGGTCAGGGCATCAGGGAGGGGGAAGCAGGGCTGGGTCGAGGGGCTTCTGGGAAGACTTCCTGGAGGAAGGGATGCTGGAAGGGAGTGATGGAGGGTTAGTTGCAGAATATGGGGAAGGCATTGCAGGTGGAAGAACCTGCATGGGCAGAGGTTTGGAGATAAGAACCTTGTAGCAGGCTGGGGGCAGGGGCTCACGCTTATAATCCCAGCACTTTGGGAGGCAGAAGCGGGAGGATCGCTTGAGCTCACAAGTTCAAGACCAGCCTGGCCAACATGGCTAAACCCTGTCTCTACAAAAAAAAAAAAAAAAAAAAAATTAGCCAGGCGGGTGCACGCCTATAGTCTCAGCTACTTGGGAGGCTGAGGTGGGAGAATTGCTTGCACTTGACCTCCAGAGATGGAGGTTACAGTGAGTTGAGACTGCACCACTGCACTCCAGCCTAGGTGACAGAGCGAGACCCTGTCTCAAAAAAGAAAAAAAGAAAAAAAAAAGAGTTTCTGGCAAGGTCAGGTTGATGAAAGAGCTGGGGTTTCTCTGAAGAGCAGCAGGGATTTGGCAGGGTTTAAGCTGGGGAGTGGGGAGGTTAAGAGCCAGGGTGAAGTTCAGAACCTGGTTTTCTCATCTGTGAAATGGCGATGGTGTGAGGATGAAGTGATGCCATTCAGGAAGGGATGCTGGGGAGAAGCCACAGCAGGTTGGATGAGAGGAGGAGGGCCTGGCAGTGCCAGGGAATGTGTAGGGCCAGAAAGCTGATTAGTGGTTGCTCAGGGCTGGGAGTTGGGATGGGAACAGGATGGAGGTTGATAGCTAAAGGGGAAGAGGTTTCCTTTTGAGGTGATTAAAATGTTCTCAAACAGGCCGGGCACGGTGGCTCACACCAGTAATTCCAGCACTTTGGGAGGCCGAGGCAGGTAGATCACTTGAGGTCAGGAGTTCGAGACCAGCCTGGCCAACATGGCAAAACCACGTCTCTACTAAAATTACAAAAATTAGCTAGGCATGGTGGCATATGCCTGTAATCCCGGCTACTTGGGAGGCTGAGGCAGGAGGATCGCTTGAACCTGGGAGGCAGAGGCTGCAGTGAGCGGAGATTGTACCATTGCACTCCAGCCTGGGTGACAGAGAGAGACACCATGTCATAAATAAATGAATAAATAAATAATAAAAATAAAATGTTCCCAGGTGGAATGTGGTGATGGTTGCAGAACTCTATGAATACACTAAAACCCATTGAATTGGACTCTTTATTATTATTATTATTATTATTATTATTATTTTGAGACAGGGTCTCACTCTGTCATTCAGGTTATAGCGCCGTGGTGCAATCTCAGTTCACTGTGGCCTCAACCTTCCAGGCTCAAGCAATCCTCCCACCTCAGCCTCCCAAGTAGCTAGGACTACAGGGGTGTACCACCATGTCTGGCTAATTTTCTTTCTTTCTCTCTCTCTTTTTTTTTGTAGAGATGAGGTCTCACTGTGTTGCCCAGGCTGGTCTTGAACTCCTGGCCTCAAGGGATCCTCCCGCCTCAACCTCCCAAAGTGCTGGGATTACAGGCATGAGCTACGGCGCCCGGACTAACTGGACACTTAAAAGTAGTTAATTGTGTGGTAGGTGCATTATATCTCAACAAAACTGTTAAAAAACAAAACAGACAACAGAAGACCAAGAACGGCTTTTTGACTTTAAGCACTGGGAAGCCCAGGAGGCAGCTCTGAACCTCTGGATAGAAGGCATTTTGGGCAGCGGCTGAAGGATGTAGGTACCGAGCTCCTCGTCACCCAAGCTACGACCAGGTGAGCTCCTGCTGGGAGTCCCAACCACCCAGCTGCTCCTCCGCTTCTCCCAGCAGGAAGGTGCCAGGGGTTGCCCCTCAGATGTGGCAACAGGAGTTGGGCCCCCCACCCGCCCACATTGAGGTTTCTTCGCCTTTGCTACCTGTCTACCTGCTAAGCCACTTCCTCCACCCACCCACTAGCCCGTCTGCCTGGCGCCTGGCTTCCCCGGCTCCCTCGTCTGCCCTTGCCTCCATCCCTCTACCCACTTGGCTTCCTCGTGAGCTACCCATGTAGGCAGGACTGGGAAAGGACCCTCCTCCAAAAGCCAGGATCAGAGCCCAGCTTAGCCACTGACTCTCTGGAGCTCCTTCAAGACAGTGAGCCTCAGTTTATCCACCTGAGCAATGGGACTAAAAATGTCAAACTCGCGGGATGGCTGCGAGGCTCAGGGCCTTTGCGCTGTCCATCCCTCTCTGCTGGGAGCACCTTCAAGAACCTTCCTGAAGGTTGCCACTGGCCTCTCTCTCCTCCTGGGAAAAGCCCTCACTGACTCCCCCAGCTAAATGCACCAATGAGCCCTCTTTTCCCCTCGCCTCAATTCATTTTCTTCTCTGGAACCTCAGTACCTAGAGCTTTATTTATTTATTTATTTTTATTATTATTTCTTGAGACAAGAGTCTTACTCTGTTGCCCAGGCTGAAGTGCAGTGGCGTGATCTCAGCTCACTGCAATCTCTGCCTCCCGGGTTCAAGTGATTCTCCTGCCTCAGCCTCCCAAGTGGCTGGGATTCCAGGCGCCCACCATCACGCCCGGCTAATTTTTGTATTTTTAATAGAGACGGGGTTTTACCATGTTGGCCAGGCTGGTCTCGAACTTGTGACCTCGGGTGATCCACATGCCTCAGCCTCCCAAAGCCCTGGGATTACAGGCATGAGCCACCATGCCCAGCCAATAAGCAGTCCCAGAGCTCTATTTATGATTGTTTGCCAGGCTACTGCTTGCATCTCACCTGAGAGCTACATGAGGACAGGGACTGTGCCTGTCTCAGGGGCACAGGAGTGGCTCAGGAGCTATTTGTTTTGTTTCGTTTTGTTTTTTTTTTTTGAGACAGAGTTTTGCTCTTGTTGCCCAGGCTGGAGTGCAATGGCGTGACTTGGCTCACCGCAACCTCCGCCTCCGGGGTTCAAGCGATTCTCCTGCCTCAGCCTTCTGAGTAGTTGGGATTACAGGCACACACCACCACATCCAGCTAATTTTTGTATTTTTTGTGGAGACGGGGTTTTGCCATGTTGCCTGGGCTGGTCTCGAACTCTGGAACTCAAGTGATCCTCCTGCCTGGGCCTCCCAAAATGCTGGGATTGCCAGCATGCACCACTGCACCCGGCCTAAGCCTTTGATTTTCTAAGAGATGTCTCAGCCTACTCAGTAGACTGAGGCAGGAGGATCACTTGAGCCTGAGCATTTGAATCCGCCCTGGGCAGCATAGTGAGACCCCATCTCTTAAAAAAAAAAAGAAAAAAAAAAAGCCCGGTGCAGTGGCACAGTGTCACATCTGTAATCTCACCATTTTGGAAGGTCAGGAGCTTGAGCCCAGCCTGGGCAACATAGAGAGACCTTGTCTCTACAAAACATAAAAAGAAATTAGCCAGGTGTGGTGGTGAGTGCCTGTAGTCCCAGCGACTTGGGAGGCTGAGGTGGGAGGATCGTTTGAGCCTAGGAAGCTGAGGCTGCAGTGAGCTGTGATTGGGCCGCTGCCTCCAACCTGGGCAGTAAAGAGATCCTGTCTCAAAACAAAACAAAAACAAAAAAGGAAAGATTGCATGTGGTCTTATAGCAAAGCTGACAAAAAAACATTCAGGAAGAGAAGGAAAATGTCTTGTGAGTTTTCAAAATACACCCTGAAACCTCAAAGAAATTCTCTGCTTGGGGAGATCTAGACACCTCCCTGTTTGCTTTTTTTTTTTTTTGAGATGGAGTCTTACTCTATGGCCCAGGCTGGAGTACTGGAGTGTAGTAGCGCAATCTCGGCTCACTGCAACCTCCACTTCCTGGGTTCAAGCGATTTTCCTGTCTCAGCCTCCTCAGTAGCTGGGACTACAGGCACATACCACCATGCCCAGCTAATTTTTGTATTTTCAGTAGAGACAGGGTTTTGCTATGTTGGCCAGGCTTGTCTCAAACTCCTGACCTCGTGATCTGCCCACCCTTGCTGGGATTACAGGCGTGAGCCACTGTGCCTGGCTTTTTTTTTTTTTTTTTTTTTTGAGACAGAATCTCGCTCTGTCACCCAGGCTGGAGTGCAGTGGCACAACCTCGGCTCACTGCAACTTATACCTCCCAGGTTCAAGCGATTCTCCTGCCTCAGCCTCCTGAGTACCTGGGATTACAGGTGCCCGCCACCATGTCCGGCTGATTTTGTATTTTAGTAGAGACAGGGTTTGGTCATGTTGGCCAGGCTGGTCTTGAACTCTTGACCTCGGGTGATCTGCCTGCCCACCCTCGGTTCCCCAAAAGTGCTGGGATGACAGGCGTGAACCACCACGCCTGGCCCTTCAATCGTTTTGTGTTGTTGTTGTTGTTGTTATTGTTGTTGTTTTGAGATGGAGTCCCGCTCTGTCACCCAGGCTGGAGTGTAGTGGACCGGATCTCAGCTCACTGCAAGCTCCCGCCTCCCGGGTTTACAGCCATTCATCCTGCCTCAGCTCCGAGCAGCCTGGGACCACAGGCCCCGCCACCCTCGCCGGCTAGGTATTTTTCGTATTTTTTAGTAGAGACGGGGTTTCACGCGTTAGCCCCATCGGAATGGTCTCGATGTCCCTGACCCTCGCGATACGCCCGTCTCTGCCTCCCAAAGTGCTGGGATTATAGCTTGCCACCACGCCCGGCCTACCTTCAATCGTTTTTAAGGCTGAGTAATATTCCCTTGAATGGATGACCCACGTTTTGCTGGTCCATTCATCCTTTGATAGACATCTGCATTGCTCCCACTTTTTAGCTATTGTGAATAATGCTGCTATGAATATTCATGTCCAAGGATTTATTTGAACACCTGTTTCCATTCTTCTGGGGCTATACCTAGGAGTGGAATTGCTGGGCCATTTTTATGGTAATTCTGTGTTTAACTTTTTTTTTTTTTTTTTTTTTTTTGAGACAGGGTCTCACTCTATTGCCCAGGCTGAAGTGCAGTGGTTCTATCACAGCTCACCATGGCTCAACCTCCTGGGTTCAGGTGATCCTCCTGCCTCAGCCTCCCAAGTAGCTGGGAGTACAGGCACATCACCATGCCTGGCTAATTTTTTCATGCTTTTCATAGAGACGGGGTTTCACTATGTTGCCCATGCTGGTCTTGAACTCCTAAGCTCAAGCAATCCTCCTGCCTCAACTTCCCGAAGTGCTGGAATTACAGGTGTGAGCCACTGCACCCAGCCTGTGTTTAACTTTTTGAGGACCCACCAGCCCTCAACGACAGCATCATTTGACATTCCCACCAGCAATGGCTCAGTAGTTTTGAACCCTTATGGCTTTCAACTAACTAGGACCCAAGTTCAAATCTTGGCTCAACCACTGTGACCACCGGACCCTTTTCTTTCCCATCATGCATCCTGCTTTTATTGGTAGCAACACCCAATTCTGTCCTCAGGAACCCACCTGTCTCATCATGGCCAGCGGGCCTATCGATCCTAGAGGTTCACACTCAATGGGCTGGGGGCAAATTTGGGGAACCAAGAGGTGGTTCCCCTACCTAGGAAAATTCACGAGGAAAAGGCAGGTCTAACTGAGATTCACATAGCGGGAGGAGAGAGAAGGGCGGTCTTGGCAGCTGCTAGGGCCTCCTGAGCCAGCAAGATTTTAAATATGTTTTTGCACAAAAATAGACGGATAGACCTTCAAACAAGAATAAAAAAGAACCTGTGTTTAGAGCTGCGAGCTGAGTGTTTAGGCAGCTGACAGCATTTAGCCTGGAACGAACTATCCAATGCAAGTGTGTGGTTAGGGTCGTGTTCAAAAATACGGCTTCGAAGCAGCAAACCTGGGGCCGGGCCACTTGCCCTGTAATTCTTTTTCCAAATAAAAGGCAGAACTATTCCTGGCTCGGCTTGGGGACTTCTGCGGCTGCCGGGGCTCCAAGGAGGCCAGCGTGGAATGTCAAGCATGGCTCTTGCCCCGCCAGGCTCGGGCCTCTGCTGCTTGGGAGCCTGTCATTGTATGACTTTTTAATTAAAACATTATTCCCACTGGGCCCTGTCCGAGCCCAGGACTCCTTCACAGGAGGCCCCTGGGCTTGTGGCAAAGCGCTGGGACTCGTGATGTTTGGTAGCATGAGCCAATTTTGAGCTATTTGTGGAGTGGATTTAAAAAAAAAACAACAAACCAAACCAAACATCACTTAATTTGCCAAATATAGCATTTTGCATTTCTATAAGCAAAGCCCTGATTTTTTTTGGGGGGGGGGGATGGCGTCTCTCTATTGTCGCCCAGGCTGGAATGCAATGGTGTGATCTTGGCTCACTGCAACCTCCGCCTCCCAGGTTCAAGCAATTTTCCTGCACCAGCCTCCCAAGTAGCTGGGATTACAGGCACCCACCACCACTCCTGGATAATTTTTTTGTATTTTTAGTAGAGACGGGGTTTCACCATGTTGGTCAAGGTGGTCTTGAACTCCTGACCTCAGGTGATCCAGCCATCTCAGCATCCCAAAGTGCTGAAATTACAGGCGGTGTGGACCACCACGCCCGGCCTAATTTTTTTAAAGAGAGCTAGAACTCTGTTGCTCAGGCTGGAGTACAGTGGCAAGATCATGGCTCACCGCAGCCTCCAACTCCTGGGCTCAAGCGATCCTCCTGCCTCAGCCTCTTAAGTAGCTGGGTCTACAGGCATGCACCACCACATTTGGCTAATTTTATTTTTTATTTTTTTGTCAAGATGGGGGTCTTGCTGTGTTTGCCCAGGCTGGTCTCCAACTCCTGACCTCAAGGCATCCTCCTGCCTCAGCCTCCCAAAATGCTAGGATTACAGGCATGATCCACTGCACCCAGCCTAAAGCCCTGATTTTTAAAAAGTAATGCACTTGGCCAGGCATAGTGGCTCATGCCTATAATCCCAGCACTTTGTGAGGCTGAGGTGGGCAGATCACGAGGTCAAGAGGTTGAGACCATCCTGGCCAACAGAGTGAAACCCCACCTTTACTGAAAATACAAAAATTAGCCGGGCGTGGTGGCAGGCACCTGTAGTCCCAGCTACTCAGGAGGCTGAGGCAGGAGAATAGCTTGAACCTGGGAGGCAGAGGTTGCAGTGAGCCAAGATTGCACCACTGCACTCCAGGCTGGAGACAGAGTGAGACTCTGTCTCAAAAAATAATAATAATAATAACATTCTTAATCAGATATAGGAAGGAAAGAAGCACTGATCCATTCTACAAGGAGGATGAGCTCAAAAACATAATGCTGAGTGAGAGAAGCCAGACACCAAGGCCACATAGTGTGAGATTCCATTGATATGAAATGCCCAGAACAGGCAAATCCGTAGAGACAGAAGAGGAAGAAGAGGAAGCATGGTTGCCACCGGTTGCGGGGGAGTGTGGAGTGATTGCTGATGGGGACAAGGTCTGCTTTTGGCAGGAATGAAAATATTTTGGAATTAGATAGAGGTGGTGGTTACACAATATTGTGAGTGTACTAAATACCACTGAATTGCTCACTTTTCTTTTCTTTTCTTTTATTTTCTGGGACAGTCTTGCTCTTGTTGCCCAGGCTGGAATGCAATGATTCAATCTCGGCTCACTACAACCGCCGCCTCCCAGGTTCAAGTGATTCTCCTGCCTCAGCCTCCCGAGTAGCTGGGATTACAGGTGCCACCACACCTGGCTAATTTTTTGTATTTTTTTTTT
>NW_016811267.1:1123098-1125943 GCF_001698545.2 Rhinopithecus bieti
AAAAAAAAAAAAAAAAAAAAAGGAAAGGGGTCTCACTATGTTGCCCAGTTTAGTCTCAAGCTCCTAGCTTCAAGCAATCCTCCTGCCTCGGGCCCCAAAGTGCTGGGATTACGGGTGTGAGCCACCACGCCCGGCCAGATGTGTTCTTATGGTTCAGGTGATGGGATTATATGTAATAAAATCTTCCCAGAGCAGGGACCCCAATGTGCAGGAGAAGCTAGAAATGACTCCCTTAAATCTCTTCTCTGCAGAGCCCTGCTGGCCCCAGCCTCCATTCTGTCTCAGGGCTCCCTCGTTGCAATGTCTTTTTCTTTTTTCTTTCAAAAAAACATCTGTAAGTAAGCCCAATGTCTGATAGGGTCAGCTGACACGGAGCTAACAGGGCCAGGGATGGCTTAGACCCTGTCCTGAGCCAGAAGAGGGCACTGTGTGAGGGCAGATGGGATGCATTCCTGGAGACTTCCTGGAGGAGATGGCCTCTGAGCCACATCCTAGAAATGAGCTGCACCTAGGGCCATTTCAAGGGTTCTGGGGCTCCTGGAGAAGTCTCTAGGGGCCTTTTTCCTGGCCTCACTCAGTAGGACAGCCCAGGGGTTCGCTGCTGTCCCGTCAGGGGCTCATCTGGACTCTCCCCATCAGACGTTGGTGGCAGTTTTCCCACGCGGTGGGGGAAGCACATTCATGCCGCCATCACCAGGGAACAGACCGCTCTGCCTTCTTTGAAGTTTACGATCTACAGGCGACTGGATTTGAATCTCTGATTTTATCCCTGCGTCTCTGGAGGCTGAACCACAGGCCACTGTGTTCAGTCCCTGCCTGGGAGCTATTTTGGGATCTCAGGTCTGTAATTTTTGCTGCTCGGGGAAAGCCTTGGCAGGAATATGGGGGGCAGAGAACGGAGGGACAGACTGCTGGCTTCTCTCACCAAGCCTCAGTTTACCCATCTGCTAACGGGGGTGAGTAATTCACACCTCATGGGAGAGCGGTGAGAAATCTGCTCAATGCTGGGTATGAAATGCACAACGTGGAGACAGCCTCCATCAGAGTTTCTTTGATTCTCTGTTTTGAAACAGGGTCTCACTCTGTTGCCCAAGCTGGAGTGCAGAGGCACTGAGTCACGGCTCACTGCAGCCGCCACCTCCCCGGCTCAAGTGATCCTCCCACCTCAGTGTCCCAAGTAGCTGGGAACACAGGCTCATGCTATCACACACCTGGCTAATTTATTTTTAATATTTTTGTAGAGATAAGGTCTCACTATGTTGCCCAGGCTGGTCTCCAACTCCTTGCTTAAAGCGATCCCCCCAAAGTGGTGAGATGGCAGGAGTGAGCTACTGCACAGGCTACACTCAGGATTTTGTCTTTTCTTGTGTGGAGGGGGAGGTCTCTGCTCCTTCTTTTTTTTTTTTTTTTTTTTGATGGAGTCTCGCTCTGTCGCCCAGGCTGGAGTGCAGTGGCGCGATCTCGGCTCACTGCAAGCTCTGCCTCCCAGGTTCATGCCATTCTCCTGCCTCAGCCTCACAAGTAGCTGGGACTACAGGGTCCCACCACCACGCCTGGCTAATTTTTTTGTATTTTTTAGTAGAGACGGGGTTTCACTGTGTTAGCCAGGATGGGCTCAATCTCCTGACCTCATGATCTGCCTGCCTTGGCCTCTTAAAGTGCAGGAATTACAGGCGTGAGCCACTGCACCCAGCCTTTTTATTTTATTTTATTTTATTTTGAGATGGAGTCTCACTCTGTCGTTCAGGCTGGAGTGCAGTGGCGCGATCTTGGATCACTGCAACCTCCACCTACCTCCCGGGTTCAAGTGATTCTCCTGCCTCAGCCTCCCAAGTAGCTGGGACTAGAGGTGCACACCATCACGCCCAGCTAATTTTTTTTTGTTTGTGTTTTTAGTATAGATGGGGTTTCACCATGTTGGCCAGGGTGGTCTCCATCTCTCGACCTCATGATCTGCCCGCCTCGGCCTCCCAAAGTGCTGGGATTACAGGCGTGTGCCACCACATCCAGGTAATTTTTGTATTTTTAGTAGAGGCAGAGTTTCACCATGTTGGCCAGCTTGGTCTCGAACGCCTAACCTCAGGTGATCCACCCACCTTGGGCTCCCAAAGTGCTGGGATTACAGGCACAAACCACTGCGCTTGGCCTCTGCTCCCTCCTCTACCTCCCATCAAAAATAGGCAGGTGGGATTGGTCAGCTGGGGGGTAATTTTAACTGCTGACACCAGGCAATGTCTGGAGACATTCTTGGTTGTTGCAGAAAACCTGGGGAGGGGATGTTACTGGCATCTGGTGGGTGGAGGCCAGGGAGGCTGCTCTGCACCCTGCTGGGCACAGGATGGCCTCACACAGAGAATAATCCAGCCCCGAATGTCAGTGGTGCTGAGGATGGGAAGCTACAGTACCCGATACTGTATTTCCCATGTATCCAGATGACTCATGGTTGGTGACTTTGTAATTTGATTTGATGTGATTTGTATATGAGTCAATGTTACATGCTGCTACTGTTTGAATGTCTGTCCACTCCAAAAGTCAAGTAGAGCCCGGCACAGTGACTCACGCCTGTAATCCCAGCACTTTGGGAGGCCCAGGCAGGCAAATCACCTGAACTCAGGAGTTCGAGAGCAGCCTGGGCAACATGGTGAGACCCCCCATCTCTACTAAAAAACACAAAAAATTAGCCGGGCATGGTAGCCTGTGACTATAATCCCAGCTACTCAGGAGGTTTTGCAGGAGAATCACGTGAACCTGGGAGACAGAAATTGCAGTAAGCCGGGATCATGCCACTGCACTCCAACCTGAGGAACAGAGACTCTGCATAAAAAAAAAAAAAAAAAAAAAAAAA
>NW_016811267.1:1126333-1130087 GCF_001698545.2 Rhinopithecus bieti
CTTTGGGAGGCCGAGACAGACCGATTGCCTGAGCTCAGGAGTTCGAGACCAGCATGGCCAACATGGTGAAACCCCTCTCTACTAAAATACAAAATTAGCTGGATGTGATGGCGGGCACCTGTAAACCCAGCTACTCAGGAGGCTGAGGCAGGAGAATCGTTTGAACTCAGGAGGCAGAGCTTGCAGCGAGCCGAGATTGCGCCATTGCACTCCAGCCTGGGGGACAGAGCGAGACTCTGTCTCAAAAAAAAAAGGAAGGAAAGAAAAGAAAGAAAGAAAGAAGGAAGGAAGGAAGGAAGGAAGGAAGGAAGGAAGGAAGGAAAGAAAGAAAGAAAGAAAGAAAGAAAGAAAGAAAGAAAGAAAGAAAGAAAGAAAGAAAGAAAGAAAGAAAGAAAAGAAAAATCAAGAAGAAACTTAATCCTCGGCCAGGCAAAGTGGGTCACGCCTGTAATCCCAGCACTTTGGGAGGCTGAGGCGGGTGGATTGCTTGAGGTCAGGAGTTGGAGACCAGCCTAGCCAATGTGGTGAAACCCCGTCTCTATTAAAAATACAAAATTAGCTGGACCTGGTGATGGGCACCTGTAATCCCAGCTACTCCGGAGGCTGAGGCAGGAGAATTGCTTGAACCAGGGAGATGGAAGTTGCAGTAAGCCGAGATCGTGCTATTGCATTCCAGCCTGAGCGACAAAAGCAAAACTCCATCTCAAAAAATAAAACTATTAATATTAATTAAATTAATTAATTTTTCAAATATTAAGCTGCTTTTATAAAAACAAGGCGAGTACTGCCCTGGTTCTCACAATGTCTGGGGATATTTTGGTTGTCATGGATGGGGACAGTGGGGAGGGAGGCAGGGATCCCTACTGACATGTGGCTCAGAAATCTTTTTTTTTTTTTTTTTTTGAGATGGAGTCTCTCTCTGTCGCCTGGAGTGCAGGCGCGATCCCAGCTGGAGTCTCTGGCTGGAGTGCAGTGGCGTGATCCCGGCTCACTGCAACCTCTGACTCCCTGGTTCAAGTGATTCTCCTGCCTCAGCCTCCCGAGTAGCTAGGATTACAGGCATACGCCACCATATCCAGCTAATTTTTTTTGTATTGTTAGTAGAGCCAGGGTTCCACCATGTTCGCCAGGAAGATCTCGATCTCCTGGCCTCGTGATCCGCCCACCTTGGCCTCACAAAGTGCTGGGATTACAGGCGTGAGCCACAGTGCCGGGCCAGAAATCTTGAACTAAGAGAAGCATCTTCCAGGAGTGGCCTCTCTGCGGTCGTGGGATCTGAATATACCACACTGAGCAAAGTTTGCAGGCGTAGGGTGGGGGTTCAGTGGATGCGTACATATAAGTCCAGAAAGACCCAGTGGGATTGAGGGGCAGTAACAACAGACCCCTGGGCTACGGTTGAGGGAGAGGAGTGACAGAAGGTGATGTCCCAGAGGCCAGATCCTGAGGCCTCTCCCTTGATCCCATGATGTTTCAGAAGGTCCCTCTGGCTGATGGGTGAGGAATGAGCTGTTGGGCCAAGGGAGGAAGTAGGTGGCTGGATCTGGCTTCCCCGGGCAAGATGAAGGTGGCTCGGCAGAGTTGGAGGGGGCTGGTGAAACGAGGAGAAATGGAAGACTGGGCAAAGTGTTCCTGCAAAGAGTGGGCTTTGCAAGCCATTGGGTCTGTGTTGCAACCACTGAACTCTGCCTTTGTGTCCCCAAAGCAGCCTTAAGACAAGATGTAACAAATGGGCACAGCCATGTGCCGATAACTTTATTTATGGATGCCAAAATTTGAATTTCCTAGAGCTTTCACATGTCACAAAATATTTTTCTTTTAATAGTCTCCCAACCTTTACAAAATGTAAAAAGGCCAGCCCAGGCAACATAGGGAGTCCCTGTCTCTGAAAAGAAAAAGAATTAGACAGTCATGGTGGTGCACACCTGTGGTCCCAGCTACTCGGGAGGCTGAGGCAGGAGGATGGCTTGGGCCCAGCAGGTTGAGGCTGTAGTGAACTATGATTGCACCACTGTACTCCAGCCTAGGTGACAAGCGAGACCCCATCTATTTTTTTAAATGGTTAAAATGGTCAATTTTCTGTTATATATATGTGTGTGTGTGTGTATACACATATGGGTGTGTCTGTGTATATATGTATGTGTGTGTGCATGTGTGTGTGTATATATATATATATATATACACTTTTTTTGTTTTTGAGATGGAGTCTCACTCTGTCTCCCAGGCTGGAGTGCAGTGGTGCAATCTCTGCTCACTGCAAGCTCTGCCGCCTCCCTGGTTCACGCCATTCTCCTGCCTCAGCCTCCCTAGAAGCTGGGACTACAAGCTCCAGCCACGATGCCCGGCTAATTTTTTTGTGTTTTTAGTAGAGACAGAGTTTCACCGTATTAGCCAGGATGGTCTCGATCTCCTGACCTCGTGATCTGCCTGCCTCGGCCTCCCAAAGTGCTGGGATTACAGGCGTGAGCCACCGCGCCCAGCCTACACTTTTTTTTTTTTTTTTTTTGAGACGGAGTCTCTGTTACCCAGGCTGGAGTGCAGTAGTGCGATCTCAGCTCACTGCAACCTCCGCCTCCCAGCTTCAAGCGATTCTCCTGCCTCAGCCTCCCGAGTAGCTGGGATTACAGGCGCCCGCCACCACACCTGGCTAATTTTCGTATTTTTAGTAGAAACAGAGTTTCACCATGTTGTCCAGGCTGGTCTCGAACTCCTGGCCTCAAGTGATCCGCTCATCTCGACCTCCCAAAGTGCTGGAATTACAGGTGTGAGCCACTGTGCCCGGCCTGTTATGTATATTTTATCACAATTTTAAAAGACAAATTTTAAAAGACAAATAAAACATTTAAAAGACAAATAAAACATTCTGAGCTTGAAAGCCCAAACACAGGTGGTGGGCTAGATGGGACCTTGGGGTCATTATTTGCTAATCACAGAAAAACCCAAACAGGTTGGCCCTGGGACGAAAAGTGTGTGAGACCCAGACGGAGGGCCGGGTAGAACCCAGACTCACAGGGGATTTGCTCATAAGGCAAATCTGGGTGAGGACGCAGGTGCTCTGGGAAGGGAGGGGGGTTGCTCTAGAGACAATGAGCCTGGGGTCTGGGTGGCAGAAGCAGGCTAAGTGCAGGGTGCCCCAGGGACGGAGAAGGATTGATTGAATAAATGATTAAAGGAACGAGTGAGTGGGGGCACAGGTGGATGGGGAGGGGTTGTGCTGTAACCACCATGAAACAGAAAGAAGAAACTGGAAGAACAGAAAGAGTGGGCAGAAAGAAGAAGAAACTGGAAGTTGGGCCAGGTGCAGTGCCTCATACCTGTAATCCCAGCACTTTGGGAGGCCGAGGCAGGCGGATCACCTGAGGTCAGGAGTTCGAGACCAGCCTGAGCAACAGAGTGAGACCTCTTCTCTGCAAAATGTTAAAGAATTAGCCCCCATCCCTCCCTCTGGCCCAGCCTTGACCCCACAGTCTGGGGTGTCTGAATCCAGCTCTTCCTCCCTAGACGGAGGGCCCCTGTGCCACAACTTGGCATGGGGAAGCTCTGGATTGGACAGGAGAAGGCTGGAAAGCCAGACTCAGTGCCGGGGAAGCACAGGACCCATCTGGGCTTGCAGGGCGACTACAAATGGTTAGATGTTCTAGGTAGCAGACCCAAATAGGTCGACAAGAAATCGCTGCAGGCTTAGAAGCTGCTTAGGATTTAAATTTAGATGCAACTTTTAAGATTGTCCCTCATTTCTTTTCTTTTCTTTCTT
>NW_016811267.1:1130626-1145724 GCF_001698545.2 Rhinopithecus bieti
GCAAGCTCCACCTCCCGGGTTCACGCCATTCTCCTGCCTCAGCCTCCCAAGTAGCTGGGACTACAGGCGCCCTCCACCACGCTCGGCTAATTTTTTGTATTTTTTAGTAGAGACGGGGTTTCACCGTGTTAGCCAGGATGGTCTCTATCTCCTGACCTTGTGATCCGCCTGCCTCGGCCTCCCAAAGTGCTGGGATTACAGGCGTGAGCCACTGCACCCAGCCTAATTTTTTGTATTTTTAGTAGAAACAGGATTTCATCATGTTGGTCAGGCTGGTCTCAAACTCCTGACCTCAGGTCCTCAGGTGATCCACCCGCCTCGGCCTCCCAAAGTGTTGGGATTACAGGCATGAGCCATTGTGCCCGACGCCCCTTCATGTCTTTGGAGATGAGTCTCCTCTCCGCCAAGTGAGGGCTGGGAACTGGCCCAGATGGTTCTCTGTGGGGTTTTGAGGACCAGCAGGGATAGAGGATCTGATTCCCCAGCTCTACCCATAGCATCACCTCCAATTTGCCTTAATATCTTTTATAATCCAGCCTCACCTCCTACATATTCCCTCTGATACACTGAGAGCTCTTCTCCTTTCCCAAATTTGTTCCATTCCCACCTCCAGGTCTTGGCCTCTGCCGTTCCCTCCACCTGGAACCCCCTCCCTTCTTCCTCCCACATCTGCTTAGAACTAAACATCATTTCCGCCTGCAGTCTGGCTCTCCCCTTCAACTTCCAGCAGAGTTCCTGCTCCTCACCAGTGCCCCCAGGCAGACTGCGGTTCCTTCTTCCAGTCGGCCCTGACCCTCCAGAACTGGGGTTGTCTGTGTTCAGCTGTCTCCTCCCCTAAACTGGTTGTCCTTCCCGCCCAGGTCTCAGCCTGAAATATCCTTATGGCCCCACCAAGCAGTGTCTGGCCTAAAGAGGGCATCAGTGAATTTTTATCTGGTGCCAAGCCAGAGGGGCCGTCGCTAGCCCCCCAGAGGACAGGATACCCCACCTGGTTCTTTCTTCCCCATTAGCTCTCCTGAACCCTTCTTGGATCAGCCCCTTTCCCCTTCAGATCCACCCTTCGAGTGTCCTCCAGCTCTCCCCTGGGGGTCCTCTCTGGCCTCGCAGGACCCAGCTCACTGAGGGATCCCTCTTTCTTCAGTTACAGACATCTGAGCACTCCCTGGGCCAGGGCCTCTGAGCTTTGGCACTGCTGACATTTGGGGCCAGATCTCTGTCCGGGGTGGAGGCCGCCCTGTACACTGCAGGGCGTTGAGTAGCTTCCCTGGCCTCCACCCACCAGATGCTAGGAGCCCCATCCCACCCCCATGGTGACCACCAAAAATGTCTAGGCCGGGCGCGGTGGCTCACGCCTGTAATCCCAGCACTTTGGGAGGCCCAGGTGGGTGGATCACCTGAGGTCAGGAGTTCGAGACCAGCCTGGCCAACATGGTGAAACCCTGTCTCTACTAAAAATACAAAAACTAGCTGGGCGTGGTGGTGCATGCCTGTAGTCCCATCTACTTGGGGGGCTGAGGCAGGAGGATCTCTTGAACCCCGGAGGTCGAGGCTGCAGTGAGCTGAGATTGTGCCACTGCACTGCAGCCTGGGCAAGAAGAGTAAAACTCTGTCTCAAAAAAAAAAAAAAAAAAAAAAAAAAAAAAAAAAGAAAATATTACTTAGAGTAAAAGAAACCAGACAGAAAAGGCCACGTATTGTACGATCCTATCTGTGTGAGACGCCCATAGAGGCAAATCCATAGAGCCAGAAAACAGATTGGTGCTGGCCAGGGACTGGGGGTGGGGAAATGGGAAGTGACTGCTAATGGGGACTGGGTCTCCCTTTAGGGTGATGAAAATATTCTGGAACTAGGTAGAGGTGGCGGTTGCACAACACTGCATGTATAAAATGCCACTACTTTTAAAACGGTTAATTTCATGTGAATTGCACTTTAATAAAAATAAACAGAAGTATTTAAAAATCCACCAATGCAAACATTTCTCTGTTCCTCCGTGGTGGGGGAAGAGATGCGCTTTTTTTTCCCCCGACCTTAGGAAGGAACAAGGGAGCTGGGGTCCCCTCCCAGCCTGGGAGCCCTGGGCACAGTCCTGGCTCATTTGTCAGCGCCATCGGAGCCGTCCTCGGGCTGGTGGGAGTTCAGGGCTCTGAAAGGTTTTCTGTCAAGGCTTGAAAGGGGGCCAGGTTTTTTTTCCCCCCGGAGCCGTGCAGTCTCGGGCCTGTTGTTCTCAGCAATCGCAGAGCCTCGTGTTAGCAGGAAGCACAGCCAAGTAGGGTTTCCTGCGTGTTGGAGAGAGGAAGCTCCGTAATGTTCTGGGAGGCGATGGTTAAAAATAACTCCGGTATATAAAGACAGCGGAGGGTCCCCTTGCTTGCTCACTCGGGCGCCGGCCGGCTGGACGCAGGGCCGAGCAGGTGGTTTGGGGTCTCGGGAAGGCCAAACCCCTGCCTCTGGGCCCCCGGCTGGGGAAGACACCAGCCAAGTTCAGAGCCCCAAGTCTGCCTCACTTCCAGAACTCAGCGTCAGGGACACCGTGGGTGTTTCTGTTTCAAAACGCTTTTCTCCAGCAAAGCACGTAACCTCAAGCTGCTGTCAGGGTAGAGGAATCCCTGTCCCCTGCTCCCACCCAGATGGGCTGGGCTGTGATTTTGGCTGTGCCTGGCAGTGACGCTGTAGTGCACCCAGGCTGGGGGGTGCTGGCAGCCAGGGTTCAAATCCCGGCTCTGCCACCTAACGCTGTGACTCAGTTTCCCCATCTGTAGAATGGAACTAACAATAGCTCCTACGCTGCTGTAATCACTAAACACAGAAGTTAAGCTTTAGGAGTTAGGAGGGTGTGGCCTGGGAGATGGATGTTTGCCCTTTCACAAGGAGATTTTTGTTTTGTTTTGTTTTGAGACAGCATCTCACTGAGACAGTGTCACCCAGGCTGGAGTGCAGTGGCAAGATCATGGCTCGCTGCAGCCTCAACCTCCCAGGCTCAAGCGATCCTCCCTCCTCAGCCTCCCAAGTATCTGGGACCACAGATGCATGCCGCCATGCCTGGCTAGTTTTCTTTTGAATTTCAGTTAAGACAAGGTATCACTATATTGCCCTGGCTGGTCTCGAACTCCTAGGCTCAAGAGATCCCCCCCCACCTCGGCCTCCCAAAGTCCTGGGATTACAGGCATGAGCCACTGCGTCTGGCCACAAGCAGATTTTTAAAGTTGTCAATGCTATCGGAACAGCTGCCCAAACAGCAAGAAAAGCAAAAGCCTGTGTCTGGGGTCAATGCCAGGGTTTGAGGTTTCCAAGTCTGGGTGACCCCACAAAAGATGCAACACATACAAAAAGGATCACAAGGACATGTTATAAACATCTCGATGCCAAAATATCCAGTGACAGGAATGAAATGGACACATTCCTTGAAAGACACAAATTACCAAAGCTTACTTAAGAAGAAATAGATCGGCCGGGGCAGTGGCTCACGCCTGTCATCCTAACACTTTGGGAGGCCCAGGCAGGAGGATCACCTGAGGTCAGGAGTTCAATACGAGGCTGGCCAACAAGGTGAAACCCCGTCTCTACTAAAAACCAAAAATTAGCCAGGCATGGTAGCAGCTACTGTAGTCCCAGCTACTTAGGAGGCTGAGGCAGGAGAATTGTTTGAACCCCAGAGGTGGAGGTTGCAGTGAGCTGAGATCGTGCCATTGCACTCTAGCCTGGATGACAGAGTGAGACTCTCTCAAAAAAAAAAAAAAGATAAAGAAAAAGAAAAAGAAGAAGAAGAAGAAGAAGAAGAAGAAGAAGAAGAAGGAGAAGAAGAAATAGATCACCCGAATATTCCTGTATCTATGGAATAAATCAACATCGTTGTAAAAAGAACTTCCTACAGGCCAGGCATGGTGGTGGGTGCCTGTAATCCCAGCACTTTGAGAGGCCAAGGCAGGAGGATCGCACGAGGCCAAGACTAGCCTGGACAACAGAGCAAGATCTCGTCTCTACAAAAAAATAGAAAAATTAGCTAGGCTTGGTGGCTTGTGCCTATAATCTCAGCACTTTGGGAGACTGAGGTGGGAGATACACTTGAGCTCAGGAGTTTGAGACCAGCCTGGGCAACACAGTGGGATCCCATCTCTACAAAAAAATTTAAAAATTAGCCAGGCATGGTGGGGTGGTCCCAGCTACTTGGAAGACTGAAGTGGGAGGATTACTTGAGCCCAGGAGGTCAAGGCTGCAGTGAGCTATGATTGTGCCATGCACTCCAGCCTGGGCAACAGAGTGAAACTCTGTCTCTAAACAAACAAAAGCCTTTCTCTGTCTCTAAACAAACAAAAGCCTTTCTACAAAGAAAACTCCAGGTCCGGACAGCGTCCCTGGTAAATTTCCCCCAAACATCTAAGATAGAGAGAGCATCACTTTGATAGGTTGATGCAAACCTAGTTGCGGTTTTTGCCATGACTTCAATGACTTCTCTTCTCTCTTTTTTTTTTTGAGACGGAGCTCACTCTGTCGCCCAGCGCTGGAGTGCACGTGGCTGGATTTCAGCTCACTGCAGCGTCCGCCTCCCGGTTACGCCATTCTCCTGCCTTCAGCCTCCCAATAGCTGGGACTACAGGCGCCCGCCACCCTGCTCGCCGCTTAGTTTTTTGTATTTTTTAGTAAGGGGGTTTCGCCGTGTTAGCTAGGTTGGTCTCGATCTCCTGACCTCGCGACTTTTAAGCAATTACATTTGCAGCAACCTTACACGAGGACTTTCACCAAACTGAACAGGAAAGAAAGCTTCCCGAATGGCTCTATACCGGTGGCTGCTCCGGGCATGCTGGGGACTGTCCTAGGTGCCGAAGGCTGCCTCGCTGCTGTTCACAGGGGCGCTCGGGCTCCCTGCCCCCCAAAACAAGATCCTGTTCCCTTCCAGGGAGGCGTGTTCTTCTGCCGTTAGGGCAGAGCCCCGGTGGGGCTCAGGGAAATGAAAGATATGTTTGCTCTCCAGAAATCTGAGCCCGCAGTGCCAGCTCCCCTGAAGGGCGCCTTTGTACCCTGCTTGTTGCTACAATTAGTGCCGTCCCTGGCTGCGGCCTGCGGATCGAGGCCGCCTTGGCTCTGAAGCCCCTTTCAGGAGTCACCAGCGTCCTCCATGGGCTCTGACGTGGGCTATTTTTAACTGGCCAAAGGGGAGTTGTTATGGGCCAGCGGCAGGGTGGCACCTGAGGGGAGAGACGATGGAGGGTTGTTAGAGAGGCCAAGGGCTGTGGCCGGTGGCTGGGGTCTCTGCGGGGAGCAGTGTCTGAACCCCTTAGCTATGGGGAGTGGAGGCAGGGACCTCGGGCCTCGGTTTCCTCATCTGTCCAATGGTGGCTTTCACTTCATAGGGGGCTTTTGTTCCACAGCAGCAGGATGTGGCATTCCATCAACCAGTCCCAGGGTCCTGCTCTGCCGGCCTCTCTCCATCTTGTCCTCTATCCCTCCATCTCTCTCTGTGTCTCTCTGTGTGGGGGGGTCTCTCTCTCTCTCTGGGTCTCTCTCTCTGAGTCTCTCTTTCTCTCTCTCTCTGGGTCTGTGACTCTTTTCTGTCTCTCTGTTTCTCTCTAACGCTGTGTGTTTCTCTCTCTGTCTCTTTCTTTTTCTCTGTCTCTCTGTGTGTCTCTGTATCTGTCTCTGTCGCGTGAGTCTGTCTCCCTTCTCTCTTTCTGTGTCTGACTCTCTTCCCTCGTCTCTCTGTCTCTCCCCCTTTCTCTCTCTGTCTCTTGCTCTTTCTCTCTGTGTCTCTGCTTCTGTCTATCTCTCTCCCTCTGTCTCTTTCCCTGTCTCTGTCTGTCTCTCACTGTCTGTCTCTATCTCCTCTGTCTCTAACTCCTTCTCGCTCTCTGAGTCTCCATATCTCTCCCAGGGTGTTTTTGCAGCTGTGCCTGGGCAGGGCAAGTACCTATACCCCAAGAACAAGACGGGTGACCCTGCGGCCTCCGTTCCTTTCACGGGGAAAAGACTAGACTGAGTGGCTGCCTGTCCCCCAGTTGACAGTCCAGCTCCAAGGCACTCTGTGTGTTAAGAGCCGCTCCCCGGTCTCCACGTCCCAGCAGGGAGACCCCGACTTCTGGTCTCATTCAAAGCTTTCAGAAGAAGCCTGTGTGCTCTTTGCAATTAGATTCTCTTAATTAAATAAGCAGATGTCCAGACCTCTCTGGGAAGGGGCTTGGAGCTCCTGATAAGCTGTCCTGGGTGACCATGAACTCCCAGGGGGGTTCATTGACCATGAACTCTCAATAAGCAGCAGCCCATGGCCAAGAGCAGGCCTGCTGATGATCTGGGGATGTCCCAGTGCTGAGGGCAGGCACTGCCCCTACCCCACCTTACAGAGGAACGCAGCCTTAGAGAGAGGCAGTCTCGCAACCAAGCCAACAGGGGAGGCTGCCTGAACCTGGCCTTTTTTTTTTGGAGACAGAGCCTCACTCTGTCACCCAGGCTGGAGTCCAGTGGTTCAATCTTGGCTCACTGCAACCTCTCTCTCCTGGGTTCAAGCGATTCTCCTGCTTCACTCTCCCAAGGAACTGAGACTACAGGCACATGCCACCACACCCAGCTAATTTTTATATTTTTGGTAGAGATGAGATTTCACCATATTGGCCAGGCTGGTCTTGAATTCCTGACCTCAAATGATCCACCTGCCTTAGCCTCCCAAAGTGCTGGGATAACAGGTGTGAGCCACCAAGCCCGGCCTTTTTAAAATTGTGGTAAAATACATGTAACATAAAATTTACTATTTTAACCATCATAAGGTGTGCAATTTGGTGGCATTTAGCACATTCACAAGGTTGTGCAACCACCATTAGTATCTACTTCAGAGCATTCCATCAGTCCAAAAAGAAACCCTGTGCCAGCGGGGCACGGTGGCTCAACGCCTGTAATCCCAGCATTTTGGGAGGCCAAGACGGGCAGATCACGAGGTCAGGAGTTTGAGACCAGCCTGACCAACATGGTAAAACCCCGTCTCTACTAAAATACAAAAAATACAAAAATACAAAAAAAAATTAGCCAGGCATGGTGGTGGATGCCTGTAATCCCGGCTAATCAGGAAGCTGAGGCAGGAGAATCCCTTGAACTCAGGAGGCAGAGGCTGCAGTGAGCTGAGATCGTGCCACTGCACTCCAGCCTGGGTGACAGAGCGAGAATTATAAAAAGGAAAAAAGGCCGGGCGCGGTGGCTCAAGCCTGTAATCCCAGCACTTTGGGAGGCCGAGACGGGTGGATCACGAGGTCAGGAGATCGAGACCATCCTGGCCAACATGGTGAAACGTCGTCTCTACTAAAAAAATACAAAAAACTAGCCGGGCGTGGTGGCGGATGCCTGGAGTCACAGCTACTCGGGAGGCTGAGGCGGGAGAATGGCGTAAACCCAGGAGGCGGAGCTTGCAGTGAGCAGAGATCCTGCCACTGCACTCCAGCCTTGGTGACAGAGCAAGACTCTATCTCAAAAAAAAAAAGGAAAAAAAAAGAAAACCCTGTCCCCGTCAGCAGTCACTCCCCATTTCCCTTCCCCCATCCCGGGCAGCCACTCATCTGCTTCCTGTCCCTATGGATTTGCCTGTTCTAGGCATTGCATATCAATGGAATCATACACCTTGTGGCCTTTGGTGTCTGGCTTCTCTCACTCGGCATATTTTTGGAGTTCATCCACGTTGTAGCATGGAACGGTGCTTCTTTCCTTTTCACAGCTGCGTAATATTCCATTGCATGGATGGACCGCGTTTTGTTTATCCATTCATCTGTTGACAGACACCTAAGTTGCTTCCACCTTTTGGCTGTTGTGAACAGTGCTGCTGTGAACATGCATTCACACATCTTTGTGTGAACACCCGCCTTCAATTCTTTTGAGGCTATTCCCAAAGAATATACCAAAGAATACCAAAATCCTTCAAGTATATAAGTATATACCACTTGAGAGTGCAGCTGCTATGGTATATGGTAATTTTTTCTTTTTTCTTTTTCTTTTTTTTTTTGAGATGGAGTCTTACTCTGTTGCCCAGGCTGGAGTGCAGTAGTGCAATCTTGGCTCACTGCATCCTCTGCCTCCTGGGTTCAAGCAATTCTCCTGCCTCAGCCTCCCGAGTAGCTGGGACTACGGGTGCATACTATCAAACCCAGCAAATTTTTTTTTTTTTTTTTTTTTTTGTATTTTTAGGAGAGATGGAATTTCATTGTGTTGGCCAGGCTGGTCTTGAACTCTTAACCTCAAGTGATTCAACCACCTCAGCCTCCCAAATTGCTGAGACTACAGGCGTGAGTCACTGCACCCGGCCGTGATATGTTATATGATAATTCTATCTTGCACATTTTTCTTTTTTCTTTTTTTTGAGACAGGGTCTTGCTCTGTCACCCAGGCTGGCGCATGGTGCAATCATGGGCTCATGCAGCCTCAATCTCCTGGGCTCAAGCCATCTTCCCGCCTCAGCCTCCCGAGTAGCTGGGACTACAGGTGCATGCCACCACTCCTGGCTAATTTTTGTATTCTATGTTTCACTTTTTGAGGAACCCTCCTGATTTTGGCCCTGGCAGAATTAAGGCTGAGTTAGCCACACCCCTCGGACACACCTTCTGTCCACAGCTCCCCCAACTCCCTGACGGCAGCCCCCAGGAACAATCCTCAAACTGCACCAGCTCTCTCAGCCCTCACTTTCCTCATCTGTACATCAGCCGTGCTGACAATGTAAGGAGATGACGTCAGAAGAGGCCCCAGCTGTGGCCTGGCAGCTCAAGTGAAAATCCTTGTTCCCTGACCCCACCCCCAACCCACGTAGGGTTGACAGATTAAACACAGGGCACCCTACTCAAATGCGACCATCAGATAACCAATGAATCCTTTTTTTTAGTATAAGTATATCCCATTCCATGCACTATTCGAGATATACTTAACCTAAAAAAAACTTGTTGTTTATCTGAAATTCCAATTTAATGGAGTGCCCTGCATTTTACTTGCAAAACATGGTAAGCAGCCTTTGTAACAGTTGGTTCTCACAGCCAGGCAGAAATTGAAGGGGATGCTAGGTTTTTTATTTGTTTTTTTTTGTTTGTTTTGTTTTGTTTTGTGTTTGTTTTGAGACGGAGTCTCGCTCTGTCGCCGGCAGGCTGGAGTGGGCAGTGGCGGCGATCTCGGCTCACTGCAAGCTCCGCCCCCCGGGTTCACGCCATTCCTGCTGCCTCAGCTCCTGAAGTAGCTGGGAGTACAGGGCAGCCTGCCACCCGGGCGCGCCCGGGCTAATTTGTGATATTTTTAGCAGAGATGGGGTTTCCAGCCGTGTTAGCCCAGGATTGGTCTCCGATCTCCTGACCTTGGTGATCCGCTCCGTCTCGGCTCCCCAAAAGTGCTGGGATTGAGCAGGCGTGAGGCCCACCGCGCCCAGCCTGTTGTCTTGTTTTGAGACCAGAGTCTTGCTCTGTCGGCCCCAGGCCTGGAGTGGCAGTGGTGCGATCTTGGATGCACTGGCAACCTCCACCTCCTGGGTTCAAGGCCGATTCTCCTCCTCAGCGCTCGACTGAGTAGCTGGGAATTCCAGGCACGTGCCACCATACCTGGCTAATTTTTTGTATTTTTAGTAGAGACAGGGTTTCACTGTGTTAGCCAGGAAGGTCTTGATCTCCTGACCTTGTGATCCGCCCACCTCGGCCTCCCAAAGTGCTGGGATTACAGGTGTGAGCCACCACACCTGGCTAGGTATTTCAGACCCCACGTCACCCATCCACCCATTCAGCCTGTCACCCAGGCTGGAGTGCAATGGTGGTGATCTGGACTCACTGCAGCCTCGACCTCCTGGGTTCAAGCAATCCTCCCACCTCAGCCTCCCAAGCAACTGGAACCACAGGTGTGTGCTCTTATGCCTGGCTAATTTTTGTATTTTTCGTAGAGATGAGATCTTGCTATGTTGCCCACCTGCTGGGACTCAATCCACCAAGCAGATGTCTCCGATTCTCCACCATTTCCCAAGACAAGTCTGGTGATAAATAATTGGTTCAGAACCTGGGAAGTCTTTTTTTTTCTTCTTCTTTTGGTGGAGAACAGGGTCTGGCTATATCGCCCAGGCAGGTCTCGATCTCCTGGGCTCAAGCTATCCTCCTGCCTCTGCCTCCCTGAGAGCTGGGATTATAGGCGTGAGCCACCGCACCTGGCCTGAGCCTGGGAAGTCTTTGAAGGTCCACTTTTGTCAGATGACACATGATCTAAATTGGTCCCCAACCCCAGGCCGCCGGAAGGGCCAGTGAGCATGGGATCAGTACAGAATCAGCGCTCTATTAAAACACGCCTCCCTCAGCTCTGCCTCCTGGGCCACCGAGGTCTGATTCACGCTTCCTCGTATTCAAACAGAGTCCGTGCAGCTGGAAGCACCCCCTGCCAGGGGTAAGTCAGCCAGAGCAGGTAACATTTCTCCCCTCGAGTTTTCCCAGAACCCGGCTCCGGGCCTAACACAGGAGGCCTGGGGGATGTCAGAGGATGCTAAGTGAGGAAACCCCTGCCGTCCATCGCTGTTCTGTTCCCCCAGGGACACTTTGTCCAGGGCCGACCAATCCATCATACATACAAGGCCCAGAGCCCTGGGATGTTTAAGAGCCCACACAAAAATAGCCTAACTTTTTTTTTTTTTTTTTTTTGAGATGGCGTCTCTGTCGCCCAGGCTGGAGTGTAGTGGTGCGATCTTGGCTCACTGCAACCTCCACCTCCTGGGTTCAAGCGATTCTCTTACCTCAGCCTCCCAAGTAGCTGGGACTACAGGCACATGCCACCACGCCCAGCTAATTTTTATACTTTTAGTAGAGGTGGGGTTTCACCATGTTGGCCAGGCTGGTCTCGAACTTCTGAGCTCAGGTGATCTGCCCGCGTCGGCCTCCCAAAGTGCTGGGATTACAGGCATAAGCCACCACATCCAGCCACACTCTATGTTTTTGAATTTTAGGAGGGACGGAGGATCCTATATCCAGCATGTACCGGGAGATACAACCCATTTCTCAGATGACAAAACTGAGGCTGAGAAAAGAGCAACAACTTGACCGAGCTCTAGGCTGTTGTTCTCTAAAAAACTTTTGCAGGGGCAGTGATTTTGTTTTGTTTTGTTTTGTTTTTCAAGAGACAGGGTCTCATTCTGTTGCCCAGGCTGGAGTACAGTGATGCAATTGTAGCTCTCTGCAGCCTCAAACTTCTAGGTTCATGTGATCCTCCACCTTCAGCCTACTGAGTAGCTGGGATTACAGGTGCATGCCACCACACTTAGTTTTTTGTTGTTGTTGTTGTTGTTTTCATTTTCGTAGAGACAGGATCCTGCTGTGTTGCCCAGGCTGACCTTGAACTCCTAGTCTCAAGTAATCCTTTTATCTCAGCCTCCCAAAGCACTGGAAGTGCAGGCATGAGCCCCCCGTGACCAGCTTGATTTTGTATCTTCTTTCTTTTTTTTTTTTTTTTTTTTTTTTTTTGAGATGGAGCCTCTATCTGTCGCCCAGGCTGGAGTGCAGTGGTGTGATCTCGACTTACTGCAACCTCCGTCTCCCGGGTTCACTCCATTCTCCTGCCGAGTAGCTGGGACTACAGGTGCCTGCCACAACGCCCGGCTAATTTTTTTGTGTTTTTGGTAGAGACAGGGTTTCACCAGGTTAGCCAGGATGGTCTCGATCTCCTGATCTCGTGATCCGCCTACCTCGGCCTCCCAAAGTGCTGGGATTACAGGCGTGAGCCACTGCGCCTGGCCGATTTTGTATCTTTCTGATGCTCTGGGCTCTGTAGGGTGTAAGCTATAGATACTTTTCTTTGTGACAAAGTACCTGCAACTTACATTTAGTTTCAGGGGGTCCATGAATCCCTCTGAAGCTCACACAGGGGAGCAATCCTGGGTCCAGATCAAAGCCTGTGAAATCAGTTTAAATCGTGGCTCAGCTGAGGATCCACCATGCCTCAGTTTCCCTCCTCAAACACATCACTATAGAGTGGTGAAAATATTACTGGCTCTCTGAGTCCTAAAAACTAAGGAGGATCCATGCAGGGCCTGGCATATAGTGGGTTTTCAATAAACAGTTTTCTTCTCCCCTGTCTCAGCCTGATGCTCCCACAAAGTCTGAAACACACACACAAACGTGTGAGCATGAGTCCGCAAAAACACAGCTGGCCATTTCATTGATTGGTTGACTTTTGTTATTATTATTTTTAGTAGAGACCAATTCTCACTATGTTGCCCAGGCTGGTCTTGAACCCCTGGGCTCAAGCGATCCTCCTGCCTCGGCCTCCCAAAGTGCTGGGTTTACAGGTGTGAGCCACCGCACCTGGCCAAGCTGGCCATTTTATTTATTTGTTTTATTTATTTATTTATTTATTTATTTATTTATTTATTTATTTTTGAGACAGAGTGTTGCTCTGTCACCCAGGCTGGAGTGCAGTGGCACGATCTTGGCTCACTGTAACCTCCACCTCCCGGGTTCAAGCCATTCTCCTGCCTCCGCCTCCCGAGTAGCTGGGACTACAGGCACCCACCATCACATCCGGCTAATTTTTGTATTTTTAGTAGAGACGGGGTTTCACCATGTTGGTCAAGCTGGTCTCGAACTCCTGGGCTCAAGTGATCCTCCTGCTTCAGCCTCCCAAAGTGCTGGGATGATAAGCATGAGCCACCGTGCCCTGCCAAGTTGGCCATTTTAGACTCAAGGCCTTCACATTTATTCCTGAGGAAAGGAAAAAAAAAAAAAAGGAAAACTCCCTCTCACTACACGTAGTTTCAAAACTGCCCTTTCAGTGGAAAAGTTTTTTACATCTTAAGAAAAACCTGATTGTTTAAAGTCAGGTCTGCAGTAAACGGGCGGCTATTTTTAAGTGATTGGGGACACATGTCTGCAGCCCATGGAAAGAAGAGAAGCCGTTTGTCTTGGGAGCTTGTCCAGAATGACTGGAGTGACGTGGAGTGCGGGGTTGGAGGTGGGAGTGGGGGGGCACGAGCTGTCAGCCTGCCAGAAGCACAAAAAAACTCCCAAAATATTCCAGAACATTCCTTCTCGAGTCGTCAGAAATCATACCATCCGGGCCGCGCCTCAAAGTTCCCACTCAGCAAGTTGTTTTCCGTTTCATTTTCCCTCTTCTTTTTTTTTTTCCCCTTTAAATCACATTTGTTTTTCCACAATCGAAGGCGCTCACACACTTCTCACCCTGAAATTCAGACACACTGTTCTGACCGAGAATTGTAAACAACAACCTCTCCACCCCTCCCGTGGCTGGGTGTTTGGGTGATGCTGGAAAAAAATCTTCTAAAGGCGGGGAGAAAAAAAGGGAGTTTTCCAAAAATCGACACAGGGCTTACGTTACACAGAGTTTATGCAATCAGCCCCTGGAAACAACTAGATAAGCCTCCCCAGCTGCAGAGGCTCTGAGTAGCAATAAAGTTGTGAGCAGGGAAAGTCAGTCTTTGCCAAGAATCCTCGACTCCCCCATGAAAGTGATAAGGGCAGTGTGGACCGCAGCTGGGAGGCCAATTGCATATTTGAAATATGTTGGCAAGGCCAGGTTCTCGTAAAGCATCACAGAGGTCCTGTGGAATAGATTCCTCCAGCCTGAGACCCTGGCACACCCATGGCTCACTGGTGGTGCGCCAGGATTTTATGTATTTGCTTGCTTGTGTGTTTATTTTTCTAGAGACAAAGTCTTGCTCCGTCACCCAGGCTGGAGTGTGGTGATGTAATCTTAACTCACTGCAGCCTCGATGTCCCAGGCTCGAGGGATCCTTCCACCCTCGGCCTCCTAAGTAGGCACATGCCACCCGGCTCAGCTAAGTTTTGTTTAGTTTTTAAGTTTTTGTAGAGATGTGGGGAGGGGTTTTGCTATGTTGCCCAGGCTGGCCTAGAACGCCCGGCCTTAAGTGATCCTCCCACCTCGGCCTTCCAAAGTGCTGAGATGACAGGTATGAGCCGCCACGCCAAGCCTCAACAGGAGTGTGCAGACACTTTCTTTTTTTTTTTTGAGACGGAGTCTTGCTCTGCCACCCAGGCTGGAGTGCAGTGGCCGGATCTCAGCTCACTGCAAGCTCCGCCTCCTGGGTTCACGCCATTCTCCTGCCTCAGCCTCCCGAGTAGCTGGGACTACAGGCGCCTGCCACCACGCCCGGCTAGTTTTTTGTATTTTTTAGTAGAGACGGGGTTTCACCGTGTTAGCCAGGATGGTCTCGATCTCCTGACCTCGTGATCCGCCCGTCTCGGCCTCCCAAAGTGCTGGGATTACAGGCTTGAGCCACTGCGCCCGGCCCCACAGACACTTTCTAGCAGCATCTCTTCCACCCTCCTAGGGTCCTTGGGGGTTCCCTTTGGTCCCCAATGTCTTCTCCCATTTTGCAGAAAACGAAACCCAAAGTGCAGAGAGAGGAGGTGGAATGTGATTCAGGGATAAACCACTCAGAGAAAGCCTAAAGTGAAATCTGTCCGCTGCCATGGGATTTCCCTGAAAGATCCCTGTCCCTTGGCCAGGCGCGGTGGCTCATGCCTGTAATCCCAGCACTCTGGGAGGCCGAGGCATGCGGATCACTTGAGGTCAAATGTTCTAGACCAGCCTGGTCAACATGGCGAAACTGTATCTCTACTAAAAATACAAAAATTAGCCGGGCATGTTAGCGAGTCCCAGCTACTCAGGAGGCTGAGGCCAGAGAATCGCTTGAACCCAGGAGGCGGACGTTGCAATGAGCCAAGATCACGCCACGCCACTGCACTCCAGCCTGGACAAAGAGGGAAACTCTGTCTCAAAAAAAAAAAAAAAAAAAGAAAGAAAAGAAAAGAAAAAAGATAAGAACAAGCACCGACTACATGCAGAACATGAAGGGACCAAGTGGACGTGACGCTGAACAATGAAAATAGGCCAGCCGTGGTAGCTCATACTTGTAATCCCAGCACTTTGGGAGGCTGAGGCAGGAGGATCTCCTGGGCTCAGGAGTTCAAGAGAAGCCTGGGCAACACAGTGAGACCTCGTCTCTACAAAAAACTTAAAAGTAGGGCAGAAGGATCACTTGAGCCCAGGAGGTCGAGGCTGCAACGAGCTGTGATTGTGCCAACTGCACTCCTGCCTGGGCAAGAGGAGTGAGATCCCAACTCAAAAAAAAAAAAAAAAAAAAAAAAAA
>NW_016811267.1:1149164-1170548 GCF_001698545.2 Rhinopithecus bieti
GGCGTAAACCCGGGAGGCGGAGCTTGCAGTGCTCCGCCTCCCGGGTTTACACCATTCTCCGGCCACTGCACTCCAGCCTGGGCGACAGAGCGAGACTCCGTCTCAAAAAAAAAAAAACTGTGATGGCAAATGAAAACAACCTAAGGTCCATCAACAGATGAATGGATACAAAATAATGTAGTGTAGCCACACAGTGGAATATTATTCAGCCAGGAAAAAGGAATAAAATTCTGACTCATGCTACACTGTGGATGAACCTTGAGGACATTATGCTAAGTGAAATGAGCCCATCACAAAAAGACAACTATGGTCTGATTTCACTTATAGGAGGTCTCTAGAGTGGTCATACTCATAGAGACAGAAAGTAGAACGGTGGGTACGGGAGGCTAGGGGAGAAGGAATGGGGAGTTTGGGTCTAATAGGGACAGAGCTTCAGTTTGGGATGATAGAGAAGTTGTGGAAATAGAAAGTGGCAAAGGTGGCCAGGCACGGCGGCTCATGCCTAGAATCTCAGCACTTTGGGAGGCTGAGGGGGCAGATTGCTTGAGCCCACGAGTTCAAGACCAGCCTGGGCAGCATGAAACTCCATCTCTACAAGAAATTTAAAAAGTAGGTAGGTGGTGGTACACGCTTGTAGTCCCTGTTACTCAAGAAGCTGAGGTGGAAGGATCACTTGAGCCTGGGAGGTCAAGGCTACAGTGAGCCGAGATTGCACCACTGCATTCCAGCCCGTGTGACAGAGTGAGATCCTGTCTCAAAAAATAAAAAGTGGCAATGGTTACACAACATCATGAATAAACTTAATGCCACTGAATTGTCCACTTAAAAAGGTCAGGTCCACTTAAGATGAGGTCAGGTGCGGTGGCTCACGCCTGTAATCCCAGCACTTTGGGAGGCCAAGGCGGGGTGGATTGCTTGATGCCAGGAGTTCGAGACCAGCCTGGGCAACGTGGCAAAACCCTGTCTCTACAAAAAAAATACAAAAATTAGCCAGGCATGGTGGTGCACACCTGTAATCTCAGCTGCTTGGGAGGCTGAGGCACAAGAATCACTTGAACCCAGGAGGCGGAGGTTACAGTGAGCTGAGATCACTCCACTGCACTCCAGCCTGGGCGACAGAGTGAGACTGTCTCAAAAAAAAAAAAAAGGTTAAGATGAATTTTAATGTTATGTATGTTATTTTACCACTCGGGGAGTTGTCTGTTTGTTTTGTTTTAGACACAGGGTCTCACTATGTTGCCTGGGCTGGAGCACAGTGGCACCATACCATACAGGACACCCTGTGATATGGTTCGCAATATCCAGGTGGGGAGAGGAGAATGATGTTACTCCCAATATCGTGAGGAGTGTCCACCCCCCGTGATACTGTTCATAATATCCAGTACCCCCCTCAATATTACACACGGTATCACAGAGAAGTGTACACACCCCTTCGATATTGGGGGTACTATCATCCTGTCACTTCCTGGGCTCAGTGGCTCACACCTATAATCCCAGTATTTTGGGAGGTGGAGGCGGGGGAATCACTTGAAGTCCAGGAGTTCTGGACCAGCCTGGGCAACATAGCGTGTCCTCTGCCCACCCCACCAAAAAATAAAAATAAATTAGCTAAGTGTGGTTGCTAATTATTAATATTATGCATGATATCACAGGGGGTGTACACACTCCCTGTAACATTGGGGGTACGATCATTCTGTCCCCCCTTTGATATGACGTACAATATCAATTGAGGGTGTACACGCCCCTGCAATATTGGGGGTACTATCATCCTGTCCTCTCCTGTATATTATGACTGGTATTACAGAGGGGTGCACATGCCCCCTGCAATATTGGGGTACTATCATCCTGTCCCCCCCGTATATTGACTGGTATACGTCCCCTGCAATATTGGGGATACTATCATCCTGTCCCACCCAGGATATTGTGCACAGCATCTCAGGGGCGTATACACACCCTGGTGATATTGGGGGTGCGATCATCCTGTCCCCATTTGTATATTACACGTGCCATCACAGGGGGGTGTACACAGTGGCATCACAGCCCACTGCAGCCTGGATCTCCCGCCTCATCCCCCCAACTAGCTGGGACTATAGGTGTGAGCAGCCACACCTAGCTAATTGATTTTTATTTTTTGGTTGGGTGGGTGGAGGGCACTCTATGTTGCCCAGGCTGGTCCTGAACTCCTGGACTTCAAGTGATTCCCCTGCCTCCACCTCCCAAAATACTGGGGTTACAGACGTGAGCCACTGAGCCCAGCTCACCTTAATTTTTTTGCTGTTGTTTAAAACAAAAATGAATGCACACAGACTGGGTACTAGTTATCTGGGCAACCAGTCTCAAACTCCTGGGCTTAAGCCTGTAATCCCAAAACCCCATCTCTACAAAAAAATACCAATAAAATTAGCCAGGTGTGGTGGTGCACACCTGTATTCCCAACTACTCAGGAGGCTGAGGTGGGAGGATTGCTTGAGCCCAGGAGGTTGAGGTTGCATTGAACCAATCACGCCATTGCCCTCCAGCCTGGACAACAGAGAGAGGGGAGACTCCATCTAAAAAAAAAATGGCTGGGCACAGTGGCTCATGCCTGTAATCCCAGCACTTTGGGAGGCTGAGGCGAGTGGATTGCCTGAGGTCAGGAGTTCGAGACCAGCCTGGCCAACATAGTGAAACCCCGTCTCTACTAAAAATACAAAAGAATTAGCTGGATGTGGTGGCAGGCGTCTGTAATCCCAGCTACTCAGGAGGCTGAGACAGGAGAATCATTTGAACCCGGGAGGCGGAGGTTGCAGTGAGCCGAGATCACACCACTGCACTCCAGCCAGGGCAAAAGGAATGACACTCCATCTCAAAAAAATAAAAAAATAAATAAAGCCAGGCTCAGTGGCTCACAACACCTCTAAGCCCAGCACTTTGGGAGGCCAAGGCGGGTGGATCACCTGAAGTCAGGAGTTCGAGACCAGCCTGGCCAACATGGTGAAATCCCATTTCTAATAAAAATACAAAAATTAGCCAGGCGTGGTGGCCCATGCCTGTAATCCCAGCTACTCAGGAGGCTGAGACAAGAGAATCCCTTGAATCCAGGAAGCAGAGGTTGCAGTAAGCCAAGATGGTGCCACTGCACTCCAGCCTGGGTGACAGAGCAAGACTCTGCCTCAAAAAAAAAAAAAAGAAAAAAAAAGGGAAGCCTCTGAAACTCCCCTTCTCCAGGGGTCTCTGTGTGTCAGAACACTCCTCAAATGAGTCAGCCTTCCTCCTGCAAACAGCCCGGGGTTCACCGAGTGTACAAGGCTGTCGTGGGTCCCACGCCCCTTCTCGCCACAGGCTTATGCAGGCACAGGGCCGTCCCAGCTTGATTGCTGGGGGTTTAGCCAGTATTTTCTCACAGGGGCGCCACTGCTGGGACACAGGCACAGGTGTGACATCCTAGGCTGTGAGTTAGGCCTTGGCGCTCCTTGCACGGCCGGCCGGCGTGAGTCAGGCTGGGTTTGCTCACTGTTCCTGTGTTTTCTCTTATTCTGAACACCACAGAGTGTGACAGGCCTTGTGTGGGTCATCAGTCATCGTTTCGGGTAAGCAGTGCAGATCACTCAGGGACAGGCTTCTCTGGGTCAGGGGAGCTGGGACTTATCGAACTGCAAATGTCCAACATACCTCATGCGGAACCAGTGACACGAGAGAGGTTTCCATCCCAGGGCTGGGGGTAGGGAGGCTGTCCAACACCCAACAGAGTCCCCAGGGTTTCCTAGAAATGCAAATCACAGCTCTGAAGTGCAGCCTGGCCTCTTACGGTTAGACACAAGTTCACACCTGAGAAAGCTTGGCAAATGTCTAGAGACATTTTTGGTCCTCACAATTCGGGGAGGCGGGTTGGGGGGATGCTATTCATTGCAGGTTTTGGCATTAAAAGTAATGGCAAGGGCCTGGCGCGGTGGCTCACGCCTGTAATCCCAGCACTTTGGGAGGCCGAGGCGGGTGGATCACTTGAGGTCAGGAGTTCTAGACCATCCTGGACAATATGGTGAAACCCCGTCCCTACTAAAAATACAAAAATCAGCCAAGCATGATGCCGTGCACCTGTCATCCCAGCCACTGGGGAGGCTGAGGCAGGAGAATCGCTTGAACCCAGGAGGCGGAGGCTGGAGTGTGCTGAGATCGCAGTATTGCACTCCAGCTTGGGGGATGGCATGAGACTGTGTCTCAAAAAAAAAAGTAATGGCAAGAACTGCAGTGACTTTTGCACCAACCTAATAATATCTGCTGGGTACAGGTCAGGGATGCTACAATGCACGGGATGGCCTCTGCCACAGAGATAATCCAGCCTCAAGTGCTGAGGTTGGGAAATTCTGCTTACCAGCCCCTGAAGAGCCCATTTCTCATCTCATGCAGGCTTGCCCCGCAGCACGTTTTTTTTTTTTTTTTTTTTTTTTTTTTTTTTTTTTTTTTTTTTTTTTTTGAGAGTCTGGTTTTGCCACCCAGGCTGGAGTGCAGTGGCACAGTCTTGGCTCACTGCAACCTCTGCCTCCCCAGTTCAACTGATTCTCCTGCCTCAGCCTCCAGAGTAGCTGGGATTACAGGTGCGTGCCACCACTCCCGGCTAATGTTTGTATTTTTAGTGGAGATGGGGTTTCGCCATGTTGGCCAGGCTGGTCTCGAACTCCTGACCTCAGGTGATCTGCCTGCCTAGAGCTCCCAAAGTGCTGGGATTACAGGTGTGAGCCACCACGCCCGGCTAAATAAATAATTTTAAAATAGGTTGGTTGACATTCTTCAGGCGGCAAGCTAGAGAAATACACCCAGGCAGATGCCTGTTTTCCACCTTGTTTGAGGCTGTAAAGCATCCACACTGGGAAATTGGGGAGAAAATAGAACCATGTGGGGGCTCTAGGTTCTGCAGCCGGCGATACTCTTCTATGTCCATTTCCTCCCATTAAAATTCGGCCTCCAGCCAAGTGGCCAATGTCTGGGATGTGTTATTGTGTCTGGCTATGAGGAAATGGAACTCCTTCCAGTTCTTGAAGATACTTGGGAAGGGAAGATACTTGGGGAGCGTTTGTTTGGTGTCCCCGCCATAATGCACAGGATTGGCACGACTGGGGGTATGGATGGGGACACTGGACATCCCCAATATGACGCAATGAGGAGGGCATGCCCCCGTCTTCTTCCCCAAACCCCACAATTTCTGTCTAACCACAAGAAAATGTCAAACACAGACTGGGGTGAAACACAGATTGGGGTGAAAATGTCAAACACTTGGATGCCCTGGGGGGCACTGGCCAGCACTCTTCAAGACTGCTAAAGTCTGCCAGGCACGGTGGCTCATGCCTATAATCCCAGAACTTTGGGAGGCTAAGGCAGGTTGATCACCAGAGGTCAGGAGTTCAAGACCAGCCTGACCAACAGATGAAACCCACTCTCTACTAAAACACACAAAAAGAAGCTGGGTATGGTGGTGGGTGCCTGTAATCCCAGCTACTCTGGAGGCTGAAGCAGGAGAATCACTTGAGCCTGGGAGGCAGAGGTTGCAGTGAGCTGAGATGATACTGCTGCATGCTAGCCTGGGCAAGAAGAGCGAAACTCCATCTCAGAAAAAAAAAAAAAAGACTGACAAAGTCTCTCACACCTGTAATCCCAGCACTTCAGGAGGCCAAGGCAGGAGGATCACTTGAGTCCAGGAATTCAAGACCAGCCTGGACAACATAGCAAGACCCCATCTCCATAAAAAGTTTAAAAAAAAAAACACCCAAGCATATGGCACACACCTATGGCCCCTGCTATTCAGAGGCTGAGGTGGGAAAAATCATTTGAACCCAGGAGTTTGAGGCTGCAGTGAGGTATGATCGAGTCACTGCACTCCAGCCTGAGCAACAGAGTGAGACCCCGTCTCAAAAAAACAAAAACCAAAAAACAAACAAACAAAAAATGGGCCAGGCACAGTGGCTCACGCCTGTAATCCCAGCACTTTGGGAGGCTGAGGAGGGCAGATCACTGCAGGTCAGGAATTCGAGACCAGCCTGGCCAACATGGTGAAACTCCATCTCTACTGAAAATACAAAAATTAGCCGAGTGTGGTTGTGGATGCCTGTAATCCCAGCTACTCGGGAGGCTGAGGTGGGAGAATCAGTTGAATCCAGGAGGCGGAGGTTGCAGTGAGCTGAGACTGTGCCACTGCACTGCAGCGTGGGTGACAAGAGTGAAACTCCATCTAAAAAAAAAGAAATAAAACAAGAAAAAGAACACTGCTGAGGTCATGAAAAACAAGGAAGGACTAAGAAACCATCACAGACCAGAGGAGATCAGGGAGACACGAGGGCTAAATAAGGTGAAGGATCCTGGAAGAGAGAGAGGGCATTTGTGGGGACATTTGCGACATCCACATAGAATGTCTGGAGTTTAGTTGATAGCATCATTGTCCCAGCATTGATTTCTTAGTTTCACCAATGTACTGAGGTGGGGAAAGACGTCAATATCAGGGGAAGCTGGTGGAAGGGGATACGGGAGTGCTGCATGGCCTCTTTGCAACTTTCCTGCCATTAAATTGATTCCAAAATAAAACATTTATAAGACATTTATTTTACAACTCAGGCCGGGTGCAGTGGCTCACAATTGTAATCCCAACGCTTTGGGAGGCCAAGGCAGGAAGACTCCTTGAGCCCAGGAGTTTGAGACCAGCCTGCGCTCCACAGCAAAACCACATCTCTACAAAAATTATGAAAATTAACCGGGAGTAATGGCATGTGCCCCTAGTCCCAGCTACTCAAGGGGTCACGATGAAAGGATCGTTTGAGCCTGGGAGTTCAAGGTTACAGCCTGGGCAATAGAGTGAGACCCTGTCTCAAGAAGAAAAAAAAAAATGTAAGCTAAGAAGAGGAGACACAAATAGCAATATTGGAACTTATTCATACTTTAAAAAATTCCTTCCCTATCTGAACTTTATTTGTGATTATTTTTTAGACAGGGCCTCACTCTGGTGCCTAGGCTAGAGTGCAGTGGTGTGACCATGGCTCATTGCAGCCTTGATCTCTGGGCTCAAGTAATCCTGCTGAGTAGCTGGGACCACAGGCAGGAGCCACCATACCTGGATAATTTTTTGTTCTTTTTCTGAGATGGAGTTTTGCTCTTGTTGCCCAGGCTGGAGTGCAATGGCACAATCTTGGCTCACTGCAACCTCCACCTCCCAGGTTCAAATGATTCTCCTGCCTCAGTCTCCCTAGTAGCTGGGATTACAGGCAGATGCCACGATGCCCAGCTAATTTTTTTTATTTTTAGTAGAGATGAGGGTCTCACCATGTTGGTTGGGCTGGTTTCGAACTCCTGACCTCAGGCAATCTGCCTGCTTCAGCCTCCCAAAGTGCTGGCATTACAGGCGTGAGCCACCATGCCCGGCCTCCTGGATAATTTTTTTTTTAAAATTTTGTGGCCAGGTGGAGGGCTCACACCTGTAATTTTAACACTTTAGGAGGCCAAGGCAGATGGATCACCTGAGGTGAGGAGTTCGAGAACAGCCCAGCCAGCATGGCAAAACCCCGCCCCGTCTCTACTAAAAATACAAAAAGTAGCCGGGCGTGGTGGTGGATGCCTATACTCCCAGCTACTCAGGAGGCTGAGGCAGGAGAATCGCTTGAACCCGGGAAGTGGAGGTTGCAGTGAGCCGAGATTGCACCACTTCACTCCAACCTCAGTGACAGAAACTCTGTCTTAAAAAACTTTTTTTTGTTGAGACAAGGTCTTGCTGTGCTTCCCAGACTGGTCTCAAACTCCTGGGCTCAAGCGATTCACTTGTCTTGGCCTCCCAGAGTGCTGGGATTCCAGGCATTAGTCACTGCACCTGGCTTCTATCTGAAATTTACATTTAAGAGGTGGGTCCTGTGTTTCAGCCCGAAACTCTAGTCTAGGCGGTAGAAAGCACCCAGTGGGTTGGGGGTGGGGTCCAGGGTCAGCACCCGGTTCTGGATCTGGCACCTGGGTGGTGGGGGCTCCATTAACTGGGGTGGGAATCAGAGGCCGGAGTGGAGGGGGGATAATGAGCTCATTTTACAGAAGCTGTTAATGGGTCTTAATGATAATGGTGATGATGATAATTGCACCTCCCCTACGGCATAAATCTTGATCCACCCAGGCTGGTTTTAGACGCACCTGGCTCCCTACCGGGCCTGGCAACCTGATGGGCATCGAGCCAGGCTCACGCCTGCATCCCCCACCACACCCAGCCTTGGTGTGGAAGTGCACACATGCCCCCACTGTCCCCACCTGCCAGCGAGTTCCCTGGGGTTGCTGTTAGGAAACCTGGGACCTGGAAGCTCCCTCCCAGCTTCAGGTCTTCCTGCCTTTGCTTCGAGTTGTCCCACCTTTCAAGACTGAACCAATGTACTTCTTACATATATTGATTGATGTCTCATGTCTCCCAAAATGTCTAAGACTAAGCTGTGCCCCGACCACATTGGGTACATGTCATCAGGACTTCCTGAGTCTGTGTCATGGACAGGCATCCCCAGCAGCCTTGGCAAAATAAACTTTCTTTTTTTTTTTTTGAGACAGAGTCTCTGTCACCCAGGCTAGAGTGCGGTGGCGTGATCTCGGCTTACTGCAACCTCTGGCTCCTGGGTTCAGGTGATTCTCCCGCCTCGGCCTCCCGAGTAGCTGGGATTACAGGTGCCTGCCACCACACCTGGCTAATTTTGTGTTTTAATAGAAAGGGGTTTCACCATGTTGGTCAGGCTGGTCTTGAACTCCTGACCTCAGGTGATCTGCCCGGCCTGGCCTCCCAAAGTGCTGGGATTACAGGTGTGAGCCACCATGCCCAGACGCAAAATAAACTTTCTAAATTAACTGAGAACTGTCTCAAATGTTCCGGGTTCACACTGGCTTCCAACAATGGAAATGTGTTCTCTCACAGTCCTGGAGGTCCCAAGTCCCAAGTCAAAGGTTGACAGGGTGAGTTCCTTCTGGGAACCTTGAAGGAGGGGAGGGACAGGGGGTTAAGGTGACTCCCAAGGTGGCAGGCGGATCTGGGACTGGGTACCCTGGCCCCTGCCTGGCCCTGTGGCTTCAGGGAGGTCCTTGCACCCTTCAGCTCATCGGACTCAGGCCTGTGACCTAAAGCAGCCTGGTTTTAGGATGTTCTGAGGTTGTCCTCACCCTCCCTCCCTTCAGAGGAGCTAAGGTTTCCCAGGAGGGTTCACCCTGGGGACACAGCCTCTGGCCATGCACCCGTCCCTCCCTCCCTCCCTGGCTTGGGTTTGGGGCTTTTGAGCCACAACATAGGGAGGGGCTGAGGGGTGAAAGGTGAGGGAGCCACTGCTTGTGGTCCCCGCTTTTCAATGTTTTTCAAGAGACACAAGCCAAATGTGGAACTTTGTTCAATAAACAAGAGCCATCTCCATGAAGCATGGACGACTTGGGGCTCCTGGTCACAGGACACAAAACGTTTCCTACAGCCAGACATGGTGGCTCACATGTGTAATCCCAGCACTTGGAGAGGAAGAGGCAGGCGGATCACTTAAGCCCAGGAGTTTGAGACTAGCCTGGGCAACACGGAGAAATCCTGTTTCTACCAAAAAATACAAAATATTAGCTGGGCATGGCAGCGCATGCCTATAGACGCAGCTACCTGGGGGGCTGAGGCAGGAAAATTGCTGGAGCCCCGTAGGTTGAGACTTCAGTGAGATTAGATCACGCCATTGCATTCCAGCCTGGGTGACAGAGTGAGACCCTATTAAAAAAAAAAAAAAATGGCCGGGCACAATGGGTCACGCCTGTAATCCCAGCATTTTGGGTGGCTGAGGCAGGTGGATCACCTGAGGTCAGGAGTTCAAGACCAGCCCGGCCAATATGGTGAAACCCCGTCTCTACTAAAAATACAAAAATTAGCCAGGTGTAGTGGTGGGCGCCTGTAGTCCCAGCTACTCGGGAGGCTGAGCCAGGAGAATCGCTTGAACCTGGGAGGTGGAGGATGCAATGAGCCGAGGTCATGCCACTGCACTACAGCCTGGGCAACAGAACGAGACTCCGTCTCAAAAAAAAAAAAAAGTGTCAGAGGAATGCAAGCAAGTCCTTACACACACGCGCACGCGCGCACAATAGCCCCAAAGTGGAAGCAAACCAAATGTCCATCAACAGGCAAACGGATCAACACAATGTGGTCCATCCACAATATGGAATATTATTCAGCCATGAAAAGGAAGCACTGACTCATGCTACAGCATGGATGAACCCCGAAAACACGACGCTGAGAGAAGCCAGACACAAAGGCCAAATATGTGAGATTCCATCCGTGTGAAATGCCCAGAACAGCCAACTCCATAGAGCCAGGAAGCAGATGGGTGGTTGCCAGGGACTGGGGAAGGGGAATGGGGAGTGACTGCTGATGGGGACAGGGTCTCCTTTTGTGGGGATGAAGATGTCCTGGGACTAGTCAGAGGTGGTGGCTGCACAACACTGTGAACGTGCTAAATGCCACTAAATTGTATATTTAAAAATGACTGACTTTGGCCGGGTGTGGTGGCTCACCTCTGTAATCCCAGCACTTTGGGAGGCAAAGGCGGGAGGATCACTTGAGCCTAGGAGTTTGAGACCAGCCTGGGCAACATGGTGAAACCCCATCTCTCCAAAACATTTAAAAATTAGCCAGGCATATTGGCATGCGCCTGTAGTCCCAGCTACTTAGAAGGCTGAGGTGGGAGGATCGCTTGAGCCTAGGAGGTCGAGGCTTCAGTGAGCTACGATCACACCACTGCATTCCACTCTGGGCAAGAGGCGAGACCCCATCTCTAAAAATATATAATAAAATAGGCCGGGTGGAGTGGCTCACGCCTGTAAAACCAACACTTTGGGAGGCTGAGGCGGGTGAATCACCTGAGGTCAGGAGTTCGAGACAAGAGTGGCCAACATGGTGAAACCCTGTCTCTACTAAAAATACAAAAAGTAGCCAGGCATGGTGGCGGGCGCCTGTAATCCCAGCTACTTGGGAGGCTGAGGCAGTAAAATCACTTGAACCCAGGAGACAGAGGTTGCAGTGAGCCAAGATCGTGCCACTGCATTCCGGCCTGGGTGACAGAGTGAGATTCTGCCTCAAAAAATAAAATAAAATTTAAAAATGGCTAACTTTATGCTATGTGAATTCCACCTCAATTTTTTTTTTTAAATGAAAATGCGAAACAAATGGAAAGGGAAGATATTTACATGCCACTTTCCAAGGAAACTGTTACAGGCACCCAGAAACACCCAGTCACCTGTCCTAAAAGATGTGGAATTTTACAAATAAACTTCAAGCATGTTAAATGGAGTCCTTCTGTGACTTACCCCTTCTGTGTAAGATTCACCTCTTACGTGAAGAGTCCCTCTTCATGATAGCTGTCATTATTAATAATATATATAAATAATGACATAATTGCTTAATAACGTCATTATGATTTTCCACCCCGATTATGAGGCTGAAGGGCATCAGGCTGAAGCGCTGAAATTACAAGGTAAGTCAGAAGGCTGCTCCCACAAAAAGAGCTCCCCAGGAGCCCAGAATGTGGGGCTCAAACTCAACCACTATCCCCCTGGCCCTGGGCCTGCCTACTCTCCCCGTTGAAATGGACCCATTCCTGCTCCAGGCACCGATTCTGCTGAACACAGAAGACACAGGTTATGGGAAGGGGAGGGTGCCGGCCTCTTCTGGTGGGCAGAGCACGTCAGGGAGTCCAACAAGGCTGGTCAAAGAGATGGCTTTGCTGGACACAGTGGCTCATGCCTGCAGTCCCAGCACTTTGGGAGCCTGGGGCAATGAGGTCAGGAGATAAAGGCTGCAGTAAGCTGTGATCATGCTACTGTACTCTAGCCTGGGTGACAGAGCAAGACGCTGTCTCTAAATAAATAAATAGTAAATTACACTCTACTCCAGCCTGGGTGACAGAGCAAGATGCTGTCTCTAAATAAATAAATAAATAAATAAATAAATAAATAAATAAATAACACATGGTGGCTCATGCCTATAATCCCAGCACTTTGGGAGGCCGAGGCAGTCAAATCACCTGAGGTCAGGAGTTCGAGACCAACCTGGCCAACATGGTGAAACCCTGTCGCCACTAAAAATACAAAAAACAAATTAGCCAGGCATGCTGGCAGGCACCTGTAATCCCAGCTACTTAGGAGGCTGAGGCAGGAGAATCGCTTGAACCTGAGAGGCAGAGGTTGCAGGGAGCCGAGATCGTGCCATTACACTCCAGCCTGGGCAGCAGAAAGAGACTCTGCCTCAAAACAAAATAAAAAAGTAAATAAAATAAATTTTATAATGTGTAAATGATATCTCAATAAATCTGTAAGAACGAAATGAAACAAAAGAGGAAAAGGAATCCCTAGCCCAGATACATGGCCAACAGATAACAACAAAAAAAAGGCCGGGTGCAGTGGCTCTTGCCTGTAATCTCAGCACTTTGGGAGATGGAGGTGGGTAGATCACCTGAGCCCAGGAGTTCCAGACCAGCCTGGGCAACATGGAGAAAACTTGTCTCTACTAATAAGACAAAAAAATAGCCAGGCATGGTGGCCACCAGCTATAGTCACAGCTACTTGGGAGGCTGAAGTGGGAGGATTCCTTGAGCCTGGAAAATCAAGGCTGCAGTGAGCTGAGATCGCGTCACTGCACTCCAGCGTGGGCATCAGAGTGAGACCCTATCTCAAAAGAAAAAAAAAAAAGAAATCACTCTGAAGTCAGCACTTGTAAATTCGACATTTACAACCAGGTTCTTAAAATGTCCCAGATGCTGGTGATGTTCATACTGCTGACATAAACAGTCTTCAGATTTGCCACTCTCCTGGACGTGACCCCCTTGGCCTTCAAGTTTCTGCTTAAAAGGTTGTTTGTTTTGAGACAGAATCTCACTCTGCCACCAGGCTGGAGTGCAGTGGCATGATCTCCGCTCACTGCAACCTCTGCCTTCCAGGTTCAAGCGATTCTCCTGCCTCAGACTCCCGAGTAGCTGGGACTACAGGCACACAACACCACACCCAGCTGATTTTTGTATTTTTAGTAGAAACTGGGTTTCACCATGTTGGCCAGGATGGTCTCAATCTCCTGACCTCATGATCTGCCCGCCTCAGCCTCCCAAAGTGCTGGGATTACAGCCGTGAGCCACCGCCCAGCCTTAAAAGGTTTTTTTCTGGGCCGGGCGCAGTGGCTCAAGCCTGTAAACCCAGCACTTTAGGAGGCCAAGAGAGGCGAATCACGAGGTCAGGAGATGGAGACCATCCTGGCTAACACGGTGAAACCCCCTCTCTACTAAAAACACAAAAAATTAGATGGGCGTGTTGGCGGGCGCCTGTAGTCCCAGCTACTCCGGAGGCTGAGGCAGGAGAATGGAGTGAACTGGGGAGGCGGAGCTTGCAGTGAGCAGAGATCGCGCCACTGCACTCCAGCCTGGGTGACAGAGCGAGACTCCATCTCAAAAAAAAAAAAAAAGGTTTTTTCTTCCTGCCTCCCCTCCAATCTAAGTCAGAGCCCCATTATCCTACCCTGAGCACTCCCCACTTTTCCCTCCGCCTTCCCATCAGCCTGTGACTCTGTGATGCTTGGATAGAGAGCTTCACTTAACCCTCAGTCTCCTCCCTGTCTGGAAGCTCCCTGAGGACAAAGACTGGCCCACTCTGGTAGACAGCTCACGTTCCAGCACCTGCCCAATAAGAAGTATTCCTTAGCCAGGCACAGTGGCTCACACCTGTAACCCCAGCACGTTGGGAGGCCAAGGCATGAGGATCATTTGAGACCAGGAGTTGGAGACCAGCCTGGGCAGCATAGGGAGACCCTGTCTCTACAAACAAAATAAAAAATTAGCAGGGTTTGGTGGCATGCACCTGTAGTCCCAGCTACTCAGGAGGCTGAAGCAGGAGGATCACTTAAGCCCGGGAGTTTGAGGCTACAGTGAGTTATGACTGCACCACTGTACTCTAGCCTGGGCAATAGAACAAGATCCTGTCTCAACAACAACAAAAAGGTGTTCATCAGTGTCTATAAAATGCATACTGAGGCTGGGCACGGTGGTTCACACCTGTAATCCCAGCACTTTGGGAGCCTGAGGTGGGCAGATCACCTGAGGTCAGGAGTTCAAGACCAGCCGGTCAACAAGGTGAAACTTTGTCTCTACTAAAAATATAAAAATTAGCCAGGCATGGTGGTGCGCTCCTGTAGTCCCAGCTACTCAGGAGGCTAAGGCACAAGAATTGCTTGAACCAGGAGGCGGAGGTTGCAGTGAGCTGAGATTGCGCCACTGCACTCCAGCCTGGGCAACAGAGCAAGACTCCATCTCAAACAACAACAACAACAACAACAACAACAACAACAAAGCATACTGAGGCAGCGATAGTCTTGGGAATACAGTCCAGACTTTGGAGTTGAACATAGCTCTGCCGGCTTTTCCCTGTGCTTGAAGTTAATGTCTCTAAGCTTTGGCCAGAGTCAAGATTTTCTGCTTTGTGGGCCACGTGGTCTCTTTCAAAATGACTCAACTCTGTCGTCATCCCAGGAAAGGAGCCATTGCCAGGTACAGTGGTTCATGCCTGTAATCCTGACACTTTAGGAGGCCAAAGCAGGATAGGATCTCTTCAGGCCAGGAGTTCGAAACCAGCATGGACAACATAGACACTGTCTCTACAAAAAATCAGCCAGGTGTGGCAGCCTACGCCTGTAGTTCCAAGCTACTTGGGAGGCTGAGGTGGGAGGATCAACTGAGCTCAGGAGGTCAAGGCTGCAGTGAGCCGTGATCGCACCACTGCACTCCAGCCTGGGAGACAGAGCCAGACCTTGTCTCGAAAAGAAAAAAAAGTCGCTATAGATGATGGATCTATGAATGGGTATGGCTAACAGTAAGATGTATTTATGCACACGGAAATTTGCTTTTCATATAATGTTTGTGTTTCATGAAGTACTATTTTTTTTCCAACCATTCATAAATGTAAATCCATGCTTAGCTCATGGGCCAAATGAAAGCTGCAGTGCCCACATATTAATACGATTCCATTCAAGGCAGGTGGATCAAGCCAGGTGGATCACAAGGTCAGGAGATCGAGACCATCCTGGCTAACACAGTGAAACCCTGTCTCTACTAAAAAATACAAAAACAAATTAGCTGGGCATGGTGGCAGGCACCTGTAGTCCCAGCTACTCGGGAGGCTGAGGCAGGAGAATGGCGTGAACCCAGGAGGCGGAGCTTGCAGTGAGCTGAGATCGCGCCACCGCACTCCAGCCTGGGTGACAGAGTGAGACTCCATCTCAGAAAAAAAAAAAAGCAGCCAGCGCAGTGGCTCATGCCTGTAATCCCAGCACTTTGGGAGGCTGAGGCGGGTGGATCACCTGAGGTCGGGAGTTGGAGACCAGCCTGACCAACATGGAGAAACCCTGTCTCTAGTAAAAATACAAAATTAGCCCAGTGTGGTGGCAGGTGCCTGTAATCCCAGCTACTCAGGAGGGTGAGGAAGGAGAATCGCTTGAATCCAGAGGCAGAGGTTGCAGCGAGCCAAGATCGCGCCATTGCACTCCAGCCTGGGCAATAGAGCCAGACTCCGTCTCAAGGGAAAAAAAAAAAAAAGTCTAGAACAGGCAAATCCATAAAGACAGGAAGCTGATTGGTGGCTGCCAGGGACTGGGGGAGGGGAGTGAGGAGTGACTGCTAATGGGGACAGGGTTTTCTTTGGCGGTGACAGAAATGTTCTGCAGCTAGACAGAGGTGACGTTCGCAGAGCACTGAATGTACACAATGCCACTGAATTGTGCACTTTAGAACAGTTAATTTCAGCTGGGTGCTGTGGCTCACACCTGTAATCCCAGCACTTTGGGAGGCCGAGGCAGGTGGATCACCTGAGGTTGAGAGTTCGAGACCAGCCTGACCAATACAGTGAAACCCTGTCTCTACATAACCTACAAAAGTTAGCTAGATAGAGTGGTGTGCACCTGTAAGCCCAGCCACTTGAGAGGCTGAGACAGAAGAATCACTTGAACCTGGGAGATGGAGGCTGCAGTGAGCTGAGGTCGCACCACTGCACTCCAGCCTGGGAGACAGAGTGACTGTCTCAAAAATAAATAAATAAATGAAATAAAATAAAATGGTTAATTTCAGGTTATGTGAGCTTCACCTTGATAAAAATTTATATACATATATATAATTTATGTAGGAATATGCATAGAATATAAAGAATTACACTATTGATATTTTTATTTTTTTATTTTATTTATTTATTTTTTTTTTTGAGACAGAGTCTCGCTCTGTCGCCCAGGCTGGAGTGCAGTGGTGCGATCTCGGCTCACTGCAAGCTCCGCCTCCCGGGTTTACGTCATTCTCCTGCCTCAGCCTCCCGAGTAGCTGGGACTACAGGCGCCCGCCATCTCGCCCGGCTAATTTTTTGTATTTTTTAGTAGAGACGGGGTTTCACCGTGTTAGCCAGGATGGTCTCGATCTCCTGACCTCGTGATCCACCCGTCTCGGCCTCCCAAAGTGCTGGGATTACAGGCTTTGGCCACCACGCCCGGCCATTTTTATTTTTTTTTAAGCTGCAAGCCACCATTTGCCAACCTCCAATTAAGATACATAAAAATCGCTCCCAGGGATGGAAGGGTTCTTCTGGGAAAAATCTTTTTTTGAGGCAGACTTTTGCTCTTGTTGCCCAGGCTGGAGTGCAATGGCATGATCTCGGCTCGCTGCAACCTCTGCCTCCAGAGTTCAAGTGATTCTCCTGTTTGCTACCTTCATAAACACCTGATGGGGCGGGCATTCTCACGCCCCTTTGATGAATGAGGGACTGAAGATCAAAAAGAGAATATCAGGCCGGGTACAGTGACTCATGCCTGTAATCCCAGCACTTTGGGAGGCTGAGATGGGCGGATCATCACTGGGGTCAGGAGTTTGAGACCAGCCTAGTCAATATGGTGAAACCCCGTCTCTACTAAAAATTTAAAAATTAGCTGGGTGTGGTGGCACATGTCTGTAATCCCAGCTATTCAGGAGGCTGAGGTGGGAAAAATCGCTTGAACCTGGGAGGCAGAGGGTTGCAGTGAGCCAAGGTTGCGCCACTGCACTCCAGCGTGGGCAATAGGGCGAGACTCCCATCTCAAAAAAAAAAAAAGAAAAAAGAACATCATTCACTCAAGGTCAACAAGTACAAGAGCCAGAATCTAAACTCAGGGTTCCAGCTGTCCATCACTCACCTCACTGAACAGACCAACTGAGAGGATTAAATAAGAAAATACATCCAGACAAGCCTGGCCAACACAGTGAGACTCCCATTTCTACTTAAAAAACAAAAATTAACTGGGTGTAGTGGCGTGTGCCTGTAATCCCAGCTACTCGGGAGGCTGAGGCAGGAGAATCACTTGAACCTCGGTGGCAGAGGTTGCAGTGAGCTGAGATCGCGCCACTTCACTCCAGCCTGGGTGACAGATTGAGACCTGGCCTCAAAAAAAAAAAAAAGAAAAAAGTAAATACATCCAGATCCTCAGCATGGGGCCTGGTATACAGTAGGTGCTCAGTAAGTATTGCTCTCTCCCCGTCTTCTATCCTGTGTGTCAATAAGACCGAGGTAGTCATGGCCTGGCTGGCAAGCAGATGATGAGAGGTTCTGATGGAAATCCATCAGTAATCAGCCCAGTGCAATCCCGTATCTCCCCATGCACACGTGACCTAATTATTTATATAGTAATAAGAAAACTCCAGAGGCAGGGCCAGGCGTGGTGGCTTAGGTCTGTAATCCCAGTGCTTTGAGAGGCGGGGGCAGAAGGATCGCTTGAGCCCAGGGGTTTGAGGCTACAGTGACCTATGATAGCACCACTGAACTCCAGCCTGGGAGACAGAGCGAGACCCTGTGCAAACACACACACACACACACACACAGATACACACACACACACACAGATACACACACACACACACAAACTCCAGAGACAACCAGGCCAATCACAAAGTGACCTTTCCTATCAGACCTCAGCTCCAAGCATGGCAGCGACAAGGTGGTGACCTGAGATAAGAAGAGCACTTGCAGAGGGTGCCTCTGCCCATATCTCTCCATATCCTCAAGAAAGGCAGAACTACCAAACATTTTTGCAACATGAGGAGCCAAGTTTTGCAACATACTGAAAAAGGGTTGTGCAAACCTCAGCAGAAACACCCCAATCACCCCAGCTGGGAGTCATCATCCAGTTGCTGCTGTAATGTGACTGTAATTCCTCCAGTGTTCATAATTTGTCTTGGAAGCTCAGCTGTATTTTACATGACGTGTTTTCTGTAGAATTCCTGAGTACTTGCTCTTGGGATCTGAGCCAAGTGCACACAATAGCTATTTGGGGCAAACAGCTGGTAAAGAGAAAGGCAGCTTAGACTCTAGAAGAAAACTGGAAAGAATTCAAGGTTACTAGAAATGTCCAGGGCCCAGTAAAAGAAGATTGTAATCTCTCTATGGGCAGAAACAGGCCATACACTTCATCAGTTTCCTCTCCATGCCCAGTTCAGCATGGAGCGGAAGCTCAGTATTTATTTGTGGCTCAGACGAAAAACTCATTTGCACGTTTCCTGAGCCCTTGAAGACAGCCTGGCAGGAGACAACAAATACAAAGCTGCACACGTACCACTTATCCAATCCCCTGTTGGTGACAGACATCACCAGTCAATCACAGACATGACCAATCCATCACAGCACTGGGCCTGGCTACAACCTCAGAATCTGTGCCAGCACAGTGCTAAAAGCAACTATTATCAACAGATTTGAGGAAAATATTCTGCCTCCTTGGTCTACATTTATAATGTTGAGTTGTAAGGAGAAGATAAGGGGCCACAAGAAAGATGACAATAAGATACTCACCATTGAGGCTGGGCACGGTGGCTCATGCCTGTAATCTCAGCACTTTGGGAGGCTTAGGCAGGAAGATCACTTGAGCCTAGGGGTTCGAGACCAGCCTAGGCAACATGGTGAGACCCTGTCTCTACAAACAAATATTAAAAATGAGCCAGTCGAGGTAGTGCGCACCTGCAATCCCAGCTACTCAGGAGGCTGAGGCAGGAGTATTGCTTGAGCCTGGAAGTTGGAGGTTGCAGTGAGCTATGATCACATGTCTGCATTCCAGCCCGGGTGACCCTGTCTCCAAAAAACAAATCATCATCAGGAAACATAAAGTTCCCAACAGTGGCCAGGCATGGTGGCTCACACCTGTAATCTCAACGTTTTGGGAGGCCTAGGTGAGTAGATCACCTGAGGTCAGGAGTTTTAGTCCGAGTCTCCCTCTGTCACCCAGGATGGAGTGCAGTGGCATGATCTTGGCTCCCTACAACCCTGCCTCCAGGATTCAAGTGATTCTCCTGCCTCAGTCTCCCAAGTAGCTGGGACTACAGATGTGTGCCACCACGCCTGGCTAATTTTGCTTCGCTTTTGAGATGAAGTCTCGCTCTGTCACCCAGGCTGGAGTGCAATCAGCTCATTGCAATCTCCACCTTCCAGGTTCAAGCGATGCTCCTGCCTCAGCCTCCCAAGTTCCCAAGTAGTTGGGATTACAGGCACCCACCACCATCCCTGGCTAATTTTTCTATTTTTAGCAGAGACAGAGTTTCACTATGTTGGTCAGGTTGGTCTTGAACCTCAGGTGATCCACCCACCTCAGCCTCCCAAAGTGCTGGGATTACAGGCATGAGCCACCACACCTGGTTAATTTTTGTATTTTTAGTAGAGACGAAGTTTTACTGTGTTGGCAAGGCTGGTCTCGAACTCCTGACCTCAAATGATCCACCCGCCTTGGCCTCCTGAAGTGCTGGGATTACAGGCGTGAGCCACTGCACCCAGCCAAGGCTTGCAGAGCTTTGAGGGTAAAGTCACCTAACTAGTTCCAGGCAGGGCTGAGAATGTGACTTCATGCCCAGTGCTCTTTCTCCAACATCATCATTGGCTGAGACTTCACGAGAACAGATACCTATGCAGACAGGTACCAACCAGATAGCAGTTTCACAGGACAACAGCAGGAGAGGGTCTGTGCTTCAAGACCCCTCCCAGTGCCAAACCTCTCCTGCACAGAGATTCCATAGTGCCTGAGATCCCCTAACAGGCTCATTCACTCACCCTCACAATCAGCCAGCAAGTACTATTGAACACTGACAAATGCTGTCTCATATTCTCAAAAGGAAACTGAGGTTCAGAGAGGTTAAGTGGCTTGCCTAAGGTCACACAGCTAATATGGCAATTAAAGTTCATCTAGGTTGGGCATAGTGGCTCATGCCTGTAATCCCAGCACTTTGGGAAGCCAAGGCAGGAGGATCACTTGAGGCCAGGACTTAAAGACCAATCTGGGCAACATAGTGAGACCTAATTTCTCTTTTATTTTTTTTCTTGAGACAGAGTCTCGCTCTGTCACCCAGGCTGGAGTGCAGTGGTGCGATCTTGCTCACTGCAACCTCCACCTCCTGGGTTCAAGCAATTCTCTGCCTCAGCCTCCTGAGTAGCTGGGACTACAGATGCCCACCACCACGCCCTGCTAATTTTTGTATTTTTAGTAGAGACGAGGTTTCACCATGTTGGGCAGGCTGGTCTTGAACTCCTGACCTCGAGATCCACCCGCCTTGGCCTCCCAAAGTGCTGGGATTACAGGCATGAGCCACCATTCCTGCTTTTTTTTTTTTTTAAGACAGGGTCTCACTCTGTCACCCAGGCTGGAGTGCAATGGCACAAACTCAGCTCACTGCAGCCTCTGCCTCCCAGGTTCAAGCGATTCTCATGCCTCAGCCTCCCAAGTAGCTGGGACTACAGGCACGCGCCACCACGACCGGCTAAATTTTGTATTTTTTGTAGAGACGGGGTTTCACCATGGTCTCTTTTCACACTGGTCTCGAACTCCTGACCTCAGGTGATCTGCCTGCCTCAGCCTCCCAAAGTGCTGAGATTACAGGTATAAGCCACTGCACCCGGCCCACGAGACCAACCCACGAGACCTCATTTCTCTAAAATAAAATTAAAAGTTCATGTTCTTTCCATGCACTGGCAGCTCTCTACATTGGTTCTGCTGGCCAGGCACTCTGCTGAAATGTTTCACACTGCCCTGGGAGGTCCTCAGTGGGTGGCCACTGTCTTTACATCACATTTGTTTCAATAAAGTGGGTCCACAGCTGGGCCCAGGGGGACACAGAGATGAGTCAAGGAAGGTCCCTGTCTTGAGGGGTTCGCCGTCTGGAGAGGAAGCCAGGCGAGAGAACAGCTGGTTACCATGATGTATGAGTTTCCTGTGGTGGCCGCAACAAAAAACACAGACTGGGTGGCTTCCAACAATGGAAATGTATTCCCCACAGTTCTGGAGCCCAAAAGCCCAAAATCAAGGCATCAGCAGGGTCGGTTCCCTCTGGAGGCTCTGAGAAAGGATCTTCTTTTACTCCTTTTTTTTTTTTT
>NW_016811267.1:1172349-1175889 GCF_001698545.2 Rhinopithecus bieti
TTTTTTTTGACGGAGTCTCGCTCTGTCGCCCAGGCTGGAGTGCAGTGGCGTGATCTTGGCTCACTGCAGCCTCCGCCTTCCAGGCTCAAGCGATTCTCACACCTCAACCTACCGAGTAACTGGGACCACAGGTATGCACCACCATGCCCAGCCAATTTTTGTATTTTTTGTAGCGATGGGGTCTCACTATGTTCCCCAGGCTGGTCTCCAACTCCTGGACACCAGCAATCCTCCTGCCTCGGCCTCCAAGTGTTGGAATTACAGATGTGAGCCACAGCGGCCAGCCATTTGAGAAAGAATCTGTTCCCTTAGCTGGGTGCAGTAGCTCACGCCTGTAATCCCAGCACTTTGGGAGGCTGAGGCAGGCAGATCACCTGAGGTCAGGAGTTCGAGACCAGTGTGAAAAGAGACCATGGTGAAACCCCGTCTCTACAAAAAATACAAAAATTTAGCCGGTCGTGGTGGCGCGTGCCTGTAGTCCCAGCTACTTAGGAGGCTGAGGCAGGAGACTCACTTGAACCTGGGAGGTGGAGGTTGCAGTGAGCCGAGATCGCACCACTGCACTCCAGCCTGGGCAACAGAGCAAGACTCCATCTCAAAAAAAAAAAATTAGCCGGGCATGGTGGCAGGCGCCTGTAATTCCAGCTATCTAGGAGGCTAAGGCAGGAGAATCTCTGGAACCCAGGAGGCGGAGGCTGCAGTGAGCTGAGATGGCACCACTGCATTGCAGCCTGGGCAACAGATCAAGACTCTGTCTCAAAAATCAACAAATAAATAAAGCACGTTAGTTAAAGGAGGTTAAAAAATAAAAGAGAGAGAGACGGACAGAGCTTCACAAGTGGAAATGGAAAGAAAGGAATGCTCGTGGGGGGCACAGTAAGCACAGAGGCCTGCAGGGGGAACGTGCCTGGTATGTTTCAGGACCCAAACAGAGACAGTAAGAGAGGAGGAAGGCAGGGAGGTGCCTCAGACAAGCTGCAGGTGCCAGTGAGCAAGGCTCAGAGGCCCAGGGGACCATGGTGCTTGCTGAGAAACCAGAGGGATGCTATGGTCCGAGGTTTTTTTTTTTTTAAGACAAAGTCTTACTCTTGTCACCCAGGCTGGAGTGCTAGAGTGCAGTGGCATGGTCTCGGCTCACTGTAACCTCCACCTCCCAGGTTCAAGCGATTCTAGCCTCTCGAGTAGCTGGGATTACAGGCACATGCAACCACACCTGGGTAATTTTTGTATTTTTAGTAGAGATGGGGTTTCACTGTGTTGGCCAGGATGGTCTCCAACTTCTGACCTCAAGTGATCTGCCCGCCTCAGCCTCCCAAAGTGCTAGGATTACAGGTGTGAGCCACCGCGTCCAGCCAGCAGTCTTGGCCAAAGCAAAGAAATGAACAAACAAAAACCCTCCCCGGCAGTTGCCCAGGCATCCCATATCCTTGCGGAGAAATTCCTGATGCCCTTAATCTTTCCATCATTACCATACAGGGAAACTGAGGCCCAGAGAAAGGCAATTCAATTCCCAAAGCACACAAGCAGGCCCATCTCCCAAGCACTGGTAGAGAGTTCAGTGTCACGCAGGGTGTCACCTACTTCCACAACAAAGAAGAGACTGTGTGAACTCACAATAGCCATTGGGGGTAAGGTACTATTCTTATGTGTATTTCACAGACTGAGGTGGCAAACCCAAACAGGCAAAGCCACTGGTTCAAGGTCACACAGCGCATGCTCAGTGGCTGAGGCTGACTCACAGCCATTTCGGTGGTAACTGCAGAAAGCAAGTTTGTACTCAACTTGAAGTCTCTGGTGACTGGGTTTGGTGGGGGCTGCAGAGGAGACCCTGCAGAGTGCATTTCTGCAGGGGCTGAGAATCCAAGCTTCCAGAGCAGGAGTTGCCTGCATCCCTCACCACCTGGCTCTAGGTTCCTCTTGGGATGCTCTTCCTCCAATACCCACAAGGTCCCCAGTGACTTTTTCACATAAGCTCACATTTCACCTCCTGGGTGAGATTCAAAATTTCCCCATTTCTTCCCTCCCCCTGCCTCATCACACACTCACTTTCTAGTCCCTTCTACCGCTCCATTTTTCTTTTTAAACCCCTATCAGTAAGGCCAGGCGCAATGGCTCACACCTGTAATCCCAGCACCTTGGGAGGCCGAGGCGGGTGGATCGCCTGAGTCCAGGACTTCAAGACCATCCTGGGCCACATAGTGAGACCCCATTTCTACAAAAAATACAAAAAAACAAAAAATTAGCCAGGCACGGTGGCATCCACCTTGTAATCCCAGCTGCTTGGGAGGCAAAGGCAGGAGGAACACTTGAGCTCAGGAGTTTGAGGCTGCAGTGAGCTGTGACTGCACTACTACACTCCAGCCTGGGCAACAGAGGGAGACCCTGTCTCAAAAAAACCCAAATGAATAAACTTCTATCCTTCCCTCCTCCACTAAAGTGGAGGTCCCCTAGGGCACGGGTCTTGTCTATCTCTTGGTTACTGTGTCCCCAGTGCCCACACAGGGCTGGCAGACAGTTGTAACAGGAGTGACAGTCCCCGGCCAGCAGGGATATGGTGTGGGGGACAGAGGTGGAGCACTGAAGGGACCCATTGAGCAGCATTGTCCTCTGACGCCCCCGATGCTGGAGTTGTACTGGGGGAATGACCGTCATCACCGGTCATTCTGAGTTACTTAATTCGCTTATGCAAGTTGGTAAAGGAACCCAGCCTGCCTGTGCCTGCTGGACCTCCAACTTCTCCCAGCCACCTCTGCCTCAGTTTCCCTGCACTTGACGGGCTGGGGAGGAGGGGGTGGGCGTCTCAAATGTCAAAGATTTAACGTGTCTTGATGTTGCCACACAAAAGTTTTGTTTTGTTTGTTTTCTTGAGTCTCCTCTGTTACCCAGGCTGGAGTGCAGTGGTGTGATCATAGCTCACTGCAGCCTCGACCTCCTGGGCTCAAGCGATCCTCCCATCTCAGCCTCCCACTACACCCAGCTAATTTTTTTTTTTATTTTTTAAGAGATGGGGGCCACTGTGTTACCCAGGCTGGTCTTGAACTCCTGGTCTCGAGTGATCCTCCTGTCTCAGCCTCCCAAAGTGGTGGGATTACAGTGTGAGCCACGGAGCCCGGTCTACACAAGGTTTTTTTTTTTTTTTTTAACAGGGTGATGTGCACACGGTGGCGCCCTCTGGGTGGTCCCACGACAGATGAGGGGCCCAGCCTCACCCATCCATGAATCCTGGAGACTCCAGGCTTCCCATCCACCCAGGGTTCTGCGGACCTCTGAAGCTGGAGCCAATCTCCCCTTCCGTCAAGGGATCCGGGGAGGCCGCCAAGCCCGGTGCTCCCCTGAGTTTCCGAGAGGCCCCGACACCGCCCCCGCTCCAGGTCCCCGGGATGCTCGCGCAGGCGGGAGCCCGGGGCGCCCGGGGGATCCCTGGGCGTCACGCCGCTGTTGTGCAGCGCGTGTTGACAACGTCGCCGGGGAGACCGGCGGGGGCGGGGCCCGGGTAGGGGGAGGCGCGGCCCTGGCTGCGCGCGAGGGGCCGGGCTGTCA
>NW_016811267.1:1177219-1181233 GCF_001698545.2 Rhinopithecus bieti
CCCCGGCTTCGGCGCGCCTGGGCCCGGCCTGCATTACGCGCCGCCTGCGCCCCCAGCCTTCGGTCTCTTTGACGACGCGGCCGCCGCCGCGGCAGCCCTGGGTCTGGCGCCCCCCGCCGCCCGCGGTCTCCTCACGCCGCCTGCGTCCCCACTGGAGCTGCTGGAGGCCAAGCCAAAGCGGGGCCGTCGCTCCTGGCCCCGCAAACGCACCGCCACTCACACCTGCAGCTACGCGGGCTGCGGCAAGACCTACACCAAGAGTTCGCATCTGAAGGCGCATCTGCGCACGCACACAGGTGGGCGGCACGCACGCGCAGGCAGCGCCAGATGGGGGACGCGCGAGGAAGGTCTGATTACCAGTGCGCGCCAGAAAATGAATTTAGGACCTCCCTTGGGGCGTGGCTCAGGGGATCTGGCTGGGGCGCACGCTTAGGACTCCCTGGGAGGCGTGGCTCGGGAGGTTGGTTGGGGGGCACCCAGGAACCCTCACTAAGGAGGTGTGATCCGAGAGGCTGGGGTGGGGGCTCGCACGCTTAGGACAGAGGAGTCCTCAGGAGGTTGGGAAGGGCACTTGGAAAACCTCCTGGGGGCGTGGCTAGGGAGACAGTCTCAGCAAGTTGGGGAGGGGGAGCTGGCTTAGGAGCCTATGGGCGAGTGGCTCAGAATCCCCGGGGCTGAGGCTCGGGTCGTTGGGGAGTAGGTGCGCGTTTAGGAACCCCGGGGAGATGCTGCATCTCCAGAAGTTGAGGAGGGGGCGCAGGCTTGGGGCTCCTCTGGGGACAAGGCTCAGGACCTTGGGGAGGGAGTGTGCGCTTGGGAAACCTTGAGAGCTTCCGTGTCTTAAAATGCTGGAGAGAGGGTGCATGCTTAGGACCCGTCGGGGGGGCGTGTCTCGCAACAGTGGGGAGTGGACCGTGCGCTCCTCCGACCCCCTGGGGGTGAAGATCCGGATTGCGGGGGGAGTTGGGGATGTAGGATAAGGATCCCTCGGGGCGCAACACTTCAGCAGGGAGCGCGTCAAGGGCCTGGCTAGGGATAGGTTGCGCTCGCCGGGGTAGCCAGTGTCCATACGTGCCCTGTCCTGGGAGGGAAACTGAGGCTTACTCTCGCCCCCTCCCTGCAGGTGAGAAGCCCTACCACTGCAACTGGGACGGCTGTGGCTGGAAGTTTGCGCGCTCAGACGAGCTCACACGCCACTACCGCAAGCACACGGGCCACCGGCCTTTCCAGTGCCATCTGTGCGATCGTGCCTTCTCGCGCTCCGACCACCTGGCCTTGCACATGAAACGGCACATGTAGCCGGGACGCCCCTGCCCACCTGCGCGCGGCCGTGGCGGGTCCCACGCGCCGGGCGCGGCCCCCTCCCAAACTGTGACTGATATTTATTGGACCCAGAGAACCGGGCCGGGCACAGCGTGGCTACAGAGGGTCTCCCTCGATGATGACGACGACGACGCCACCGCCCCAGCCCCCATCTGTGACTGAAGGCCCGGTGGGAAAAGACCACGATCCTCCTTGACGAGTTTTGTTTTTCAAAATGGTGCAATAATTTAAGTGGCATCTTCTCTCCCACCGGGTCTACACTAGAGGATCGAGGCTTGTGATGCCTTGTGAGAAATAAGGGCCTTAATTTGTACTGTCTGCGGCATTTTTTATAATGTATATAGTGACTGTGACAAATATTGTATTACTGTACATAGAGAGACAGGTGGGCATTTTGGGCTACCTGGTTCGTTTTATAAGATTTTGTTGTTTTTTTTTTTAATTAAAAAGTTTTGCATCTTTTAAAAAAAACCACAGTACTGGTCTGGCTGCTTGGAACTGGGGCCTTGGGGCACTTGGGAGGAGGGGGGAGCGGACAGTTTGATGGAGGGCAGCGCCACTAAAGCATGTGCAGTGGGTCCTGCCTCTGGCCCGCACCGGGACTGCCAGCTGCTGCGCCCGCCTGCCAGGAACCTGTGGGTTTTTCTGTAAATTTAAACACTGCATTTTAGGACTGAGGGAGGGTTATTTTAAGGTTGTTCTTTGAGCCATAAATTGCCTCTTTGCCCCAGAGCTGGGAAAGTGTTGGTCCCACTGACGTGGCCTCCTCTAGGCTGAAGAAAAAAAAAAAAAACTTAACGTCTTCCTGGAAGCCTCTGAGGTTTTAGCCAAATTTCTGGAGTGCCAGCTTTTAAATTTTATTTATATTTTAAAGGGGTTAACATGCTAAGTTTCTGGCATGTTCTGCCCTTTACTCGTCTTGACATTTAGCAAGTCTTTTCTTAAGGGGTGAGTTCCTCATTCTGCTAGGGGGAAACAGTGAAACCTGCATTCGAGGGCCATGCATGAAGCTCTTTTCCAGATGAGGAAACAGAGGCCCAGAGAGGTAGCTGCAGGGTGGTGGAGTTGGGTTGTTAGCCTGCTCTGTCTGCCTCCAAGGGCCCCTGAACCCTACTGGAAGGGAGTGGTGGCTTTCTACAATTGACCCAGCCGTTGTGTGCACTGGAAGGCAAGGAGAGAAGCCTCCCCTGTAGGTCTCCTGATGCAAAAAAATTCACTGCCTCAATGGTGGGAGGTGACCAGTCTGGAACACCTAGAGAGCAGAGGAGATCCCTAAATCATACTATCTTGAATGTCTCAGTCAGGTAAGGAGGTATCTCTCCCCCCAGATTTCCCCTGCCACCCCTCACCTTCCCCATTCTCGGGGGCCCCGGGTAACCATGACCACCAACCATTGCTCAAGTTTCCAGAAAGTGAAAATAGCTCGTAAGCAGTGCCTGCTTTAAAACACTCTCACCCCATTGCGACAGAGGCTGGGATTTCCTCCCTCCCTCCATCCTTCCTCCTCCCCAACTGGAAACAGCTGAGAGGTGTTTGGTAATCCACAAAAAGCAGAAATACGAGATGACAATCTGATTCATTTTTCGAGAGTAAATAGCCTGGCCTCACTTCCGCTGGTGATAAAGGGTGTGAGGGTTTTAAGCCTCCTGTACCCTCTGTGTACAGCTTCTGCAAAAACCATCCCAAGACAGAATGCTGGCCCCTCCACCTGGGAAGATGATCTTCCTTTTTAAAAGCTGGCCTCTGCAGTGCAGGGGCTAAAGAAGGACTTGTAGGTGGTTTGAAACAATATTTTTTAAGGGTCTCCGGGTTTCCCTGTTCAGTTTAAACTTAGCGATCAAGCTCTTTTTCTTGCTTATTTGAAAATGTCTTCCAGGTTTCTCCTGAAAGCCTCTGAGTCCAGTGAAAGGCAAGTCGTTAACGGGGCTGAAGCTGTTGAGTTTCTGTTTCTTGCATGTCTGTTCTGTTGGAGAACAGACAGAATAGAAAGTGTGATCGTTGCACACACAGTTGTACATTTCAGTAAGAGACAGGCAGCGCTAGGTCATACTGACTAATCCAGAAATATCCCATCATCATTTTTTCTGCCCCTTTCTGACACCCAAATGCCAGTTTCCATCAAATATCTTCTGGATCTGTGATGCTCAGTGGAGAGTGACCCCGTCTGGGGACATTTTTGGTTGTCAGCTCGGGGGTGCTGCTGATATCTGGTGGACAGAGGTGGAGGACAGCCCCCACTGCAGACAATGGCGCAGCTCTGAATGTCAGCAGTGCTGAGGTTGAGACATCGCCTCTGGTTCCTAAAAGATCATTGCTTTTATCAGCAAGAAGGTAACTCTGTGCCAGGAAGCAAGCTTTGGAGGCAAATGCCACCCAGAAAAACCTACGAAGAAAACCTCACCCTGAGGCCATCTTCACCTAGGATTCTACAACCCAATCCCAATGCAAGTTTTTCTTTCTTTCTTTCTTTCTTTTTTTTTTTTTTTTTGAGACACAGTCTCACTCTGTTGCCCAGGCTGGAGTGCGGGACAACAATCTCAGCTCACTGCAACTTCTGCCTCCCGGGTTCAAGCAATTCTTCTGCCTCAGCACCCCGGAGTAGCTGGTATTACAGGTGCGTGCCACCATGCCTGACTAATGTTTGCATTTTAGTAAAGATGGGGTTTTGCCATGTTGGCCAGGCTGGTCTCG
>NW_016811267.1:1183386-1192084 GCF_001698545.2 Rhinopithecus bieti
AAAAAAAAAAAAAAAAAAAAAAAAGACGCAGCCTCTGGGCCTTGTTCAGAGTCAGTGCCAAAATGTTTGTCACGTGACCTAACTTCGTGCTAAAGGTGGCCCCTGTGACTCGAGCTTGGGTGCTTTCGTTCTAGGCACTTTCAACTATCCCTTTCAACCCTCCCCACAAGCCTGACGGTAGCCTAAGCAGCCCCATTTTCAAGACGTGGAAAGTGAGGTTTAGAAAGGGGAAGATTAGCTGGGGGGCCCGGTACAGGTGGCAAAGCTGAGGCTTCAACCCGGGTCTGCCTGGCCCGCCACCGCAACTCCTCCCGTGCCTAGAAACATCTGAATGTAGCCGGGCGCGGTGGCTCAAGCCTGTAATCCCAGCACTTTGGGAGGCCGAGACGGGCGGATCACGAGGTCAGGAGTTCGAGACCATCCTGGCTAACACAGTGAAACCCCGTCTCTACTAAAAAATACAAAAAAAGCTAGCCGGGCGAGGTGGCGGGCGCCTGTAGTCCCAGCTACTCGGGAGGCTGAGGCAGGAGAATGGCGTAAACCCGGGAGGTGGAGCTTGCAGTGAGCTGAGATCCGGCCACTGCACTCCAGCCCGGGTGACAGAGCAAGACTCCGTCTCAAAAAAAAAAAAAAGAAACATCTGAATGCACTAATGCATCAGGTTTGCCCTGTTTCCCTCCACATACAGGTTCTGGGGGTTCCTGGAAGCCCTGCTGAGTTCCTTCTAGGCTTTTTTCTAAAAGGAACTGGGAAGCCCATTTTCCAGGAATATCCCAGACAGGGAGGGACAAGGGGCCAGGGAGAGGCTAGGTGAATAGGGCTCCCTGAGGTGCCGCATAAGAAGTTAAGAGGAGGCCGGGCACAGTGGCTCACGCCTGTAATCCCAGCACTTTGGGAGGCCGAGGCAAGTGGATAATTTGAGGTCAGGAGTTCGAGACCAGCCTGGCCAACATGTTGAAACCCCGTCTCTACTAAAAATACAAAAATTAACTTGGCATAGTGGTGGGCATCTGTGATCCCAGCTACTTCGGAGGCTGAGGCAGGAGAATCGCATGAACCCAGGAGGCGGAGATTGCAGTGAGCCGAGATTGCACCATTGCACTCTAGCTTGGGCGACAGAGGAAGACTCCATCTCAAAAAAAATTAACAAAAAGAGGAACCTGGGGTCTAGGCGCCGTGGCTCACGCCTGTCATCCCAGCATTTTGGGAGGCCAAGGCGGGTGGATTACTGGAGTTCAGAAGTTCAAGATCAGCCTGGCCAACATGGTAAAACCCCATCTCTACTAAAAAAAAAAAAAAAAAAAAAATTAGCTGGGCATGGTGGTGCACGCCTGTAATCCCAGCTACTCAGGAGGCTGAGGCAGGAGAATCGCTTGAACCCAGGAGGCGGAGGTTGCAGTGAGCCAAGATCTCGCCACTGCACTCCAGCCTGGGCGACAGAGCAAGACTCTGTGTCAGAAAAAAAAAAAAAAAAAAGTTAAACATGGAATTGCCACAGGCCCCAGCGATTCCATTCCTCAGTACAGTCCTAAGAGAAGTGAAAACCGGGACACAAACAGATACTTGCACACGCGTGTTGGAAGCAGCACCATTTATACCTGCCAGACGGTGGAAACAGCCCAAATGCCCATCAACTCATGAAGGAATAAAAGCCTGGTGTATCCATATGACCCAGTGGTTTTTGTGTTTGTTTTTTGGGATAGAGTCTCGGTCTGTTGCCCAGGCTGGAGTGCAGTGATGCAATCACAGCTAACTGCGGCCTCGAACCCCTGGGTTCAAGCTATCCTCCCGCATCAGCCTCTGGGGCTGGTTCTTACTGGGGGCTCCCCTGGGTGCAGAGGCCAGGCCCAAGCTGGTGCCAGTTAGGGAGCTATTCCTAGAGTTCTAGAAGGGATACTGAACCCAGGAGGCTGGAGATAGGGGTCTCACCAACTCTCTGCTCGTAGCCTGAGCTCTTTCTCCAGCGTGATTTGATCTGCCCCATCACTCTATTCTCTTCTCTCTCATCCCATATTTTCTTTCTTTCATTCTTTCTCTTTATTGTGATTAAATATACATAACATGAAATTGACTGTTTTTGTTTTGTTTTGTTTGAGATAGGGTCTCACTCTGTTGCCCAGGCTGGAATGCAGTGGTGCAATCACGGCTCCCTGCAGCCTCGACCTCCCCAGGCTCATGTGATCCTCCTGCCTCAGCCTCCAGAGCAGCTGGTACTGGTGTGCTACTATGCCTGGCTAATTTTTCTATTTTTTGTAGAGACTGAGTCTCACTGTGTTACCCAGGCTGGTCAAAAACTCCTGGGCTCAAATGAACCACCCACTTTGGCCTCCCAAAATGCTGGGGTTACAAGAGTGAACCATTGTGCCTGGCCAAAATTCACTTTTTTTTTTTTTTTTTTTTTTTTTTGCGACAGAGTCTTGCTCTGTCATCCAGGCTGGAGTGCAGTGGCATGATCTTGGTTCACTGCAACATCCTGCCTCAAGTGATTCTCCTGCCTCAGCCTCCCAAGTAGCTGGGACTACAGGCACTCGCCACCATACCCAGCTAATTTTTGTATTTTTAGTAGAGACAGGGTTTCACCATGTTGGCCAGGCTGGTCTCAAACTCCTGACCTCAGGTGATCTGCCCGCTTCGGCCTCCCAAAGTGCTGGGAATACAGGCGTGAGCCACCGCACCTGGCCCAAAATTGATTATTTTTAAGTGTACAGTTCAGCAGCATTAAGTACATTCACAGTGTTGTGCAACCTTCACCACCACCCATCTCCAGAACTTTTCCCTTCTTCCCAAACTGAAACTCTGATCCCATTAAACACTCACTTCCCATTCTCCCTGAGCAGCTGCTGGCCCCCACCTTTCTTCCTTCTGTCTCTATGAATTCGAACACTCTGAGGACCTCCTAGGAGTGGAATCATACAGTATCTGTCCTTTCCTGTAGCTTATTTCACTCAGCATAATGTCTTCAAGATTCATCCACGTGGTAGTGTGTGTCAGGATTTCCTTCCTTTTTATGACTCAGTAATATTCCATTGTGTGGAAGGACCACATTTTGTACATTTGTTCATTCTTTGATGAACACTTGCTCATTTCCCCCCTTTGGCTGCTATGAACAGGAGTGTGCAAATACCCATTCCAGCCCCTGCTATCAGTTTTTTGGGAATGTGTCCCTAACAGTGGAATAGCTGGATACCCTTTTTTATTTTTTGTTTTCATTTTTACTGTTAGTATTTTTTTTTTTTTTTTTTTTTTTTTTTTTTTTTTTTTTTTGAGACGGAGTCTCGCTCTGTCACCCAGGCTGGAGTGCAGTGGTGCAATCTTGGCTCACTGCAAGCTCCGCCTCCCGGGTTCACGCCATTCTCCTGCCTCAGCCTCCCGAGTAGCTGGAACTACAGGCACACACCACCAAGCCAGGCTAATTTTTTTTGCATTTTTTTAGTAGAGATGGGGTTTCACGGTGTTAGCCAGGATGGTGTCGATCTTCTGACCTCGTGATCCGCCCGCCTCAGCCTCCCAAAGTGCTGGGATTATAGGCGTGAGCCACCGCGCCCGGCCTACTGTTAGTATTTTTTGAGACAAAGTCTCACTCTGTCGCCCAGGCTGCAGTGCAGTGGTGTAATCTCGGCTCACTGCAACCTCCACCTCCCGGGTTTAAGCGCTTCTCCTGCCTCAGCCTCCCAACTAACTGGGATTACAGGCATGCACCACCTCATCCAGCTGATTTTTGTATTTTTAAGTAGAGACGAGGTTTCGCCATGTTGGCCAGGCTGGTCTCGAACTCCTGACCTCAAGTGACCCTCCGGCCTCAGCCTCCCCAAGTGTTGAGATTACAGGCATGAGCCACTATGCCTGACCTGGGTATCCTTTTTTAAACTTTATTCATGGCTGCTGATATGCTCAAGAGTTTTTCTTTCCTGAGCAGCTCGCCTGAGAGCCACTGACCCAGGCTGAGCATTTTCTGCAAGCATCCCTGAGGGTTCAGATTCACACCAGCGGGCATCTGTCACCTCAGCCTGCAACATTCTGGGCCTCGGTTTCCTCTTCTTCGAAATGGGGTTGACAGCGCAGAGCAATGGGAGCACGGCCAGGGCCCTGGCCTTGGGGGCCGCCCGGAAATCGGGGTTTTGTAGCAGGCTGGGTTGTGCAGAGAGGCAGGGGCCGTCGGGGAGATGGACGGGCCTGCGGTGGAGGTGCCACTCACACCCGGCACACCCACCCGCCCCCTGCTCAGCCCACAGCCTGCTCTGCGCAGCCAGCTCCCCTCCCCACCCAGGCCCCAGCCATCCCAAGACAGCCTCCTGCAGAGGGGACACAGACCCCTGGACACCAGACCCAGAGGCTCTTAGACAGGCTGGAGACTAAGCTGAAAAGTCCTCACTCTGCAGGGTGGGGAAACTGAGGCCTGGGTATCCAAATCCTCCGGCAGACAGACGCCAACCAACCTTCACGGGTCTTGGGGTCTTCCTGAGTCACAAACACAAATCCCACAGGAAGAGCTGGTCCCGCAGGTGAGGTTCCAGCCGGGGATGCCGCTTGCCAGGATTTGACCCCATTTTAACCTAGAACAGCCAGGTGTGCTGGCTCATACCTGTAATCCCAGCACTTTGGGAGGCTGAGGTGGGAGAATCGCTTGAGGCCAGGAGTTTGAGACCAGCCGGGGGAACACAGCAAGACCCCATCTCTTAAATTAAAAAAAAAAAAAAAAGTTAGCCAGGCATGGTAGTATGCAACTATAGTCCCAACTACTCGGGAGGCTGAGGTGGGAGGATGACTTGGGCCCAGGAGTTTGAGGCTGCAGTGAGCTATGATTGCCCCACTGCACTCTGGTATGGGCGACAGAGCAAGACCCTCTCTCTAATAAATACATAGATAAATTATTTTTATACTTTATTATAAAAAAAATTATAAATTTGTATAATATTTAATTTAATAAAAAAAGCAAGGTAGCTCATGCCTGTAATTCTAGCACTTTGGGAGACCGAGGCGGGCAGATCACTTGAGGCCAGGAGTTCGAGACCAGCCTGGCCAACATGGTGAAACCCTGTGTCTACTAAAAAAAAAAAAAAAAAAAATTAGCCGGTCACGGTGGTGTGCAGGTACAGTCCCAGCTACTCAAGAGGCTGAGGTATGAGAATCACTTGAACCCGGGAGGTTGGAGGTTGCAGTGAGCCACGATCACGCCACTGCACTCCAGCCTGGGCAACAGAGTGAGACCCTATCTCAAAATAAGTAAATAAATAATATAATCTAGAACGATGTGAACAGAACATTGCATTGACATTTTGTCAATTGCCACAAAATTGACATTTTGTCAATGGCTTGTCATTGCAAGCCATTTTTTTTAACCTCCCCGCCACCTCCCCTCCTTTTTTTAAAAACACGGGGAGTCTATAAATCCACGAGACCTAATAAGCAGCTGTAGGACACTCCACACAACAGAAGGACACACTTTCTTCTTGAGAATGCAAGGAACATTCCCTGGGAGAGGCCAAAGAAGAAATCCAATGCATTGAAAAGGATCGCAATTCTATGAAGTATTTTCTGTGACCACAATGGAATGAAATGAGAAATCAGAAACAGAGAGGAATTTGGCAAACTTAAGAAATATGTGGAAATTCAAGAATGCACTTGTAAAGACAAAGAGGACCTACTCTGAGATTCATCAGAAAATCCTAGTGTTTGAGACCAGCCTGGGCCACATGGTGAGACCCCATCCATAGAAAAAATACAAAAAATCAGCCGGGCATGGTGGCGGGTGCCTGTAATCCCAGCTACTCGGGAGGCTGAGGTGGGAGGATCACTTGAGCCAGGGAGGTGGAGGCTGCAGTGAGCCATGATTGCATCACTGCACTCCAGCCTGGGTGACAGAGTGGGACCCTGTCTCAAAAGAAAAAAAAAAAAGAGGGTGGGCCATGTGCAGTGGCTTACACCTGTAATCACAACACTTTGGGAGGCTGAGGCAGGTGAATCACCTGAGGTCAGGAGTTCAAGACCAGCCTGGCCAACATGGTGAAACCCCATCTCTACTAAAAATACAAAAAAAAAAAAAAAAAAATCCACAGAAAAACAAACTAGCTGGGCATGGTGGCAGGCACCTCTAATCCCAGCTACTCAGGAGGCTGAGGTAGGAGAATCACTTCAACCGGGGAGGTGGAGGTTGCAGTGAGCTGAGACTGTACCCCTGTACTCCAGCCTGGGCAACAGAGCGACACTCCACCTCAAAAAAAAAAAAAAAAAAAAAAAAAAAAAAAAAAAAAGAAAATTCTAGCAGTGGGAAGGTCCTTTAGGGGCCTGAGCTCCTGAGTGGGGACCAGTCTGGCTTTGTGCAGGGACTCAGTGCACCTGGGGCTCTCTGCAGATATGAGATGTGCATGAGCTCTTCTGGGTGTTGACCTACTGAGTTCCAAGGGCTCCTGTGCGGTTGTGGCTTCTAGTGGATGATTCCCCCAAGATCACTGTGAGGAACACCGAGAGTGGCTGCTCCCCATAGCTTCAAGGCTGCCAATGGGGACTCCACTGCAAGTCCGCTTCTGGGGGGCTGCCAGCTTTAGTCAGGGCCAGCATCCCCTGCTCCCACCCACATTTCCAGGTCCTACAACCCCTGTGGTCCTTCCCCAATCCCACATCTTTGCACAGGCTGTTCCTTATGCCAAAAAGCCCTTCCTGTGTGTCCGTGGGGCAGATGTCAGTCCACCCCCCGAGGCCTGGCTGCGGCATCACCTCCACTGGGAAGCCTGCCCTGATTCCCATAGAAGCACCCCAGCCAGCCCTGTGCCAGCTTGGACCTCACAGGGTGGCTGGCTCCTCCATCCCACTAGGCTGGGCAGCAGCAAAGAGGGGTGCTGAATGACTCGGGGGCCCTGATTGACAAAGGGTCAGGACCGTGAAGGGGACAGTGGTTTTACTCCCCTGTCATAGTCAGAGAGAGCAACACACAAAATCCAAGGCTTCCTGGGATGACAGAATTTCTGACCCCAAGGCCAAGATGATGCCGGGTAGGGCGTGCAGCATGTGTGTAGATGGGACTTGGATCCGCTGGCCCTGGCTGCCTGGAGATGCTGGGTAGAGCACGTAGTGTGAATGTAGACAGGATTCAGAGTCCCTCAGCCCTGGCTACCCCTACCTCTGCCCCTTGCCCCTGGCCATGGCCCTGAGCACACGCCTAGCCGTCTCTGAGCCACAGCTCCCTCCCACCAGGGCTGGTGAGAAAAGTAAACCGAGAGCGCTGTTTCCTGCCACCCTGCTAGGCGCTCAGCCTCCCTCCACCCGCATCCTCTCGAGGGGGTAGAATCCCAACTGGGGGCCCTCTGGCAGGGTCTGGGAGCTGGCACGCGAGCAGGCACTCAGCCTCGGCTGGCCATCCGTCTGCGGGCCACTCTCTGAGATACGCGGCTCTAAACGGGCACAGTCATTCAGGAAACAGAGCCTCACCCACCGAATGCCAGGCGCCACTCCGCAGGCGGCTGTAACTCCACAGGCTGCCTCCTGAATTGCCCTCCGCTTTCAACCTTGACCCCAGGTTGGCCTTTCTGGGGACTGTCCCAAGATCGAGAGACACACTTCACAGCCAAGCCCCGTCTGCAGCCTCAGAGCTATAAGATGTTCCAGCTCCAGGCAAAAAGCTCAGGAATCAGAAGTCTGGCCAGCCTCATCCCACTCCTCTTGGCTTTAACGTAACTCAGAGGCACCAATCCTGGCTCTTGGGACAGAATTCTCCACATTCCCAGTGTGTTTCCGTTGAACCCCAAACCACAAACACATCCTGACATCTCATTTCCTCAATGCGCCCTGGTGGTGACTCGGGCCACCTTGCCGGGGGCTCATTTTGAGTCATACAGAGATTTGTCGAAGGAAGGGTTTCTCATCTCAGAAGCTGGAGACCGTTCCCACCCATCTCTCTCGCTGCATCTGTACAAGAATTGCTGGCGGGACTGCTATTCCCTGATGCTTGGATCTGAGCTCTCAGTGACTCGGGAGGCACTGGCCCGGGGCCCTGGACAAATCTAAGTTCAGATCCTCATGTCACCACTGTCAATCTCAGGCACGGAAAGGCGCCTCTCAGCCTCTTTCCTCCTCTGTAGAGCTGGGCTCTTAGCAGCTCTCTTGGCCGGGCTCTGTCTCTAATGGATGGAATCTGGGCTATGCCTGGCACATAGTAGGTGCTCAGTGAAGGAATGCTGGCCATTAGTAAGAGAGGGAGACAGGGCTGGGCATGGAGATGTGTACCCGTGGTCCCAGCTACTTAGGAGGCAGAGGCAGAAGGATCCCTAGAGGCTAGGAGGTCGAGACTGCAGTGAGCTGTGATTGCACCGCTGCACTCCAGCCTGGGCAACATCCTGTCCTTAAAACAACGATAATAATTTATTGAACTCCAGACCTCAGGTGATCCACCTGCCTCGGCCTTCCAAAGTGCTGAGATTACAGGCATGAGCCACTGTGTCTGGCCTAATAATAACCTCTAAAAAATTAATCTAGGCCAGGCACGGTGGCTCAAGCCTGTAATCCCAGCACTTTGGGAGGCCGAGACGGGCGGATCACAAGGTCAGGAGATCGAGACCATCCTGGCTAACACCGTGAAACCCCGTCTCTACTAAAAAATACAAAAAACTAGCCGGGCGAGGTGGCGGGCGCCTGTAGTCCCAGCTACTCGGGAGGCTGAGGCAGGAGAATGGCGTAAACCCGGGAGGCGGAGCTTGCAGTGAGC
>NW_016811267.1:1192391-1199668 GCF_001698545.2 Rhinopithecus bieti
AAAAAAAAAAAAAAAATTTAATCTAAACATAATTTCTAGGCTGGGTGCAATGGCTCATGCCTGTAATCCCAGCACTTTGGGAGGCCGAGGCGGGCGGATCACCTGAGGTCAGGATTTTGAAACCAGCCTGGCCAACATGGTGAAACCCTGTCTCTACTTAAAAAAATGATAATAATAATTAGCCGGGCATGGTGGTACATGCCTGTAGTCCCAGCTACTGGGGAGGCTGAGGCAGAAGAATTGTTTGAACCCAGGAGGTGGACGTTGCAGTGAGTGGAGATCATGCCACTGCACTTCAGCCTGGGCAACAGAGAGAGACTCTGTCTCTAAATAAATAAATGAGAGAGAGAGAGAGAAAGAAAATCCAAGGAAACAAGCCCATTCATTCTACTTAATTCTGCTGGTCTCTGGGAGGCAGCATTTCTCAAATGGAAATGTGCATCTCCTTTGATGCTTTTTTTTTTTTTTTTTTGAGACGGAGTCTCGCTCTGTCGCCCAGGCTGGAGTGCATTGACCGGATCTCAGCTCACTGCAAGCTCTGCCTCCTGGGTTTACGCCATTCTCCTGCCTCCGCCTCCCGAGTAGCTGGGACTACAGGAGCCCGCCACCTCACCTGGCTAGTTTTTTGCATTTTTTAGTAGAGACGGGGTTTCACCGGGTTAGCCAGGATGGTCTCAATCTCCTGACCTTGTGATCCGCCCGTCTCGGCCTCCCAAAGTGCTGGGATTACAGGCTTGAGCCACCGCGCCAGCCCGGTGCTTTTTTAAGTGGGAGAGGTCCCTGAAGATTATTGCCTGGAGGAAAAGTTTTGGTAATTAACTTTTATTGTTGTTTGCTTGCTTAAGAAACAACTGGGGGCCCAGAGCAGTGAGTGGCTCTTGCCTGTAATCCCAGCACTTTGGGAGGCCGAGGCAGGCGGATTACTTGAGCCCAGGACTTCCAGACCAGCCTGGACAACAAAAATTGGCCAGGCATGGTGGAGTGCACCTGTAATCCCAGCTACTCGGGAGCCTGAGGCGGGAGGATCACTTAAACCCGGGAGGCAGAGGCTGCAGAGAGCCAATATTGGTCCACTGCACTCCAACCTGCTGGGTGACAGAGTGAGACTGTCTCAGAAAACAATTGGAAAGTTCATCAAAGCACTATTCATAACAGCCAAAAAGTAGAAACAACCCAAATATCCATTAGAGAATGAATAAGAAAACTGTGATCCATCCACATAATGGAGTATTATTCAGCCATGGAAAGGAATGAAGCACTGATCCATGCTACAATGTGATGAGCCCCCAAAACACGCTGAGTGAGAGAAGCCAGACACAAAAGCCCACATAGTGTGAGAGTCCATTGATATGAAATGCCCAGAACAAGGCTGGGCGCGGTGGCTCACGCCTGTAATCCCAACACTTTGGGAGGCCGAGGCGGGTGGATCACAAGGTCAGGAGATCGAGACCACGGTGAAACCCCGTTTCTACTAAAAATACAAAAAATTAGCCGGGCGTGGTGGCAGGCACCTGTAGTCCCAGCTACTCAGGAGGCTGAGGCAGGAGAATGGCGTGAACCTGGGAGGTGGAGCTTGCCACTGCACTCCAGCCTGGGCAACAGAGCGAGACTCTGGCTCAAAAAAAAAAAAAAAAGAAAGAAATGCCCAGAACAGCCAGGGCTGGTGGCTCACACCTGTAATCTCAGCACTTTGGGAGGCTGAGGCGGGTGGATCACCTGAGGTCGGGAGTTCAAGACCAGCCTGACCAACATGGAGAAACTCCGTCTCTACTAAAAATATAAATATAATTAGCCGGGCATGGTGGTGCATGCCTGTAATCCCAGCTACTCGGGAGGCTGAGGCAGGAGAATCGCTTGAACCCGGGAGGTGGAGGTTGCGGTGAGCCGAGATCGTGCCATTGCACTCCAGCCTGGGCAAAAAGAGCGAAACTCCGTCTCAAAACAAAAAAAAAAAAAAAAAAAAAAAAAAACAAAAAAGAAATGCCCAGAACAGGCAAATCCATAGAGACAGGAAGCAGATGAGTGGCTGCCAGGGGCTGGGGGAGGAGAATGGGGAGTGGATGCTGATGGTGACAGGGTCTCCTCTTGGGGGATGCAAATGTTCTGGAATTAGAGGTGATGGTTACACAACATTGTGAATGCACTAAATGCCACTACATTGTACACTTAATGGTTAGTTTCATGTTATGTGAATTTCAGCTCAATTTCAAGATTTAAAAAAAGCAATCCAGAATAAGTTGCTTCTGTTGTAAAACGTTACTTTTTTTTTTCAGAGGGAGTCTTGCTCTGTAGCCCAGGCTGGAGTGCAGTGGTGCAATCTCGGCTCACTGCAATCTCCACATCCCAGGTTCAAGTGATTCTCCTGCCTCGGCCTCCTGAGTAGCTGGGATTACGGGCGCCCGCCACCATGCCTGGCTAATTTTTGTATTTTTAGTAGAGACAGGTTTCACCATGTTGGCCAGAAGGATCTCAAATGCCTGACCTCAAGTGATCCACCCGCCTCAGCCTCTTAAAGTGCTGGGATTACAGGCGTGAGCCACCACGCCCAGCCATGTTACTATTTTTAATACAATTCTTCTGTCAATATAAAATAATATTTGGACCAAGTATCCATTGATGAATGGATAAAATGTGGTCTATCTATCCAGAAAATGGAAGTATTCAGTTTTTAAAAAGAAAGAGATTCTAGGGCCGGGCACAGTGGCTCATGCCTGTAATCCCAACACTTTGGGAGGCCGAGGCGGGCGGGTCACGAGGTCAAGAGTTCGAGACCAGCCTGGCCAACATGATGAAACCCCATCTCTACTAAAAATGCAAATTTAGCAGGGCATGGTGGTGCGCGCCTATAAACCCAGCTACTCGGGAGGCTGAGGCAGGAGAATTGTTTGAACCTGGGAGGCGGAGGTTGCAGTGAGTCGAGATTGCGCCATTACACTTCAGCATGGGTGACAGTGCAAGACTATAACTCAAAAAAACAAAAAAACCAAAAAAAAACAAAAAAAAAAAAACAAAGATTCTGACACGTGCTCCAACAGGAATTATCCTAAGTGAAATACGCCAGACACAAAAAGAGAAATACTGTATGAGTCCACGCATCAGATTCATAGAGACAGGAAGTAAAATGGTGGGTGCGAAGGGCTGGGGGAGGAGGAAATGGGGAATGAGTGTTTAGTGGGGGCAGAGTTTCAGTTTTACAAGCTGAAAAGAGCTCTGCCGCGTAACATGAATGGACTGGGGTAAGCCATGAGGACTGGAGGGCCCTGAGACAAGAGAAAGGATGACAGTTCCAAGGCTTCAAACAGATGCTCTGAGAGAACCAGTCCTCAGAAAGGCTGAGAATCCCTGGAATTTTTCCTGGGCTGGAAGGGATCTGCTCTGTAGCTTAAAGGTCTTGGCCAAAGGCCTGAAGACCCACCCATCTTTCAGGCCCCGAGCACTCCAACTCCTGAAATTTAAACGCAGGCGCTTTCTACGCATGAGTGCCAAACCATTTCCAGTAAGTCTCATTGTCAGCTATAAAAATAACCACTGTCGAAGCAGAGACAAGCTCGTGATGCAGCCAGGCAGTGCCACAGAGAGGCAATGGCATCTGTCCCCGTCAAATGGAAAGTCCCCTGGCCAAGCCCCTGAATTCAAGCGAACATCTTGGTCTTGGATGTGACCACCTGAACGGTAGTCGAGAAAGTGCTTGGTCCATAGAAGGCACCCAGGACACTTGAGCCCCCGTCTCTCCCATGACTTTCGTATAATGGCACAGAATGGAGACGCAGGGCTGGGACTTCCCCTCCACCACACCGGTTTCCTTTACAAGGGGATTCCATTCCTATAATGAGGAATAATGTAGTAGCTTAGTTAACGTAGACAGAGCCGCACCTCAGTCGGTTCTTGGATAGTAGAGCTAGAATATACAAGCCCTGCTTGAAGAGCCCAAAGCAATCCCTGGATAGTAACCATAGCTTTAGTATGGGCTGGGCACGGTGGCTCATGCCTGTAATCCCAGCACTTTGGGAGGCCAAAGCGGGTGAATCACGAGGTCAGGAGTTCGAGACGAGACCAGCCTGGCCAACATAGTGAAAGCCCGCCTCTACTAAAAATACAAAAAACAATTAGCTAGGCATAGTGGCGGGTGCCTGTAATCCCATCTACTAGGAAGGCTGAGGCAGGAGAATTGCTTGAACCCGGGAGGCAGAGGTTGTAGTGAGCTGAGATCGCGCCACTGCACTCCAGCCCGGGTGACAGTGAGACTCCATCTAAAATAATAATAACACCACCCATCTGAGTGAATAATAACAAAACCAGTGCCACTGGCTGGGATGCGGAAGTGGGGTTGTGGAGAATTGCTCAATGGTACAGAGTGTCAATTTTGCAAAATGAAAAAGCTCTAGAGATCTATTGCAGAATGGCGTGAATATATTTAACGTTACTGAACCATGCACTTAAAAGTGGTTTAAAAGAAAAAAGTGGTTAAAGTGGTAGCATGCACCTATAGTCCCAGTTACTCCAGATGCTGAGGCGGGAGGATTGCTTGAGCCTAGGAGTTTGAATCCAGCCTGGGCAACGTAGTGATACCCTGTCTCTAAAAAAATAAAAAAGATTAAAATTTTATAAATTAAAATAAATTTAGGCCGGGCACGGTGGCTCACGCCTGTAATCCCAGCACTTTGGGAGGCAGAGGCGGGTGGATCACGAGGTCAGGAATTCAAGACCAGCCTGCCCAATGTGATGAAACCCCATCTCTACTAAAAAATACAAAAATTAGCCGGGTGTGGTGACGTGCGCCTGTAGTCCCAGCTATTCGGGAGGCTGAGGCAGGAGAATAGCATGAACCCAGGAGGCAGTGCTTGCAGTGAGTGGAGATCGTGCCACTGCACTCCAGCCTGGGTGACAGAGCAAGACTCCGTCTCAAAAAAATAATAATAATAATAAAATAATAAAAATAAATTTAGGCCAGGTATGGTGGCTCACACCTGTAACCCCAACACTTTGGGAGGATCCCTTGAGCTCAGGAGTTTGTGACCAGCCTGGGCAATGTAGTGAGAGTCTATCTCTAGAAAACATACAAAAATTAGCCAGGCATGGTGCAGCGTGCCTGTAGCCCCAGCTATTCAGAAGGCTGAAATGGGAGGATCACTTGAGCTTGGTGGGCGAAGGCTGCAGTGAGCTGAGATTGCACCACTATACTCCAGCCCGGGAGTCAGAGTGAGACCCTATCTCAATAAAAATAAATACATACATAAAATAAAATAAATGAATACATTTTTAAATGGTTAAAATGGTAAGTTTCATGTTTTTTATCATAATCATTATTATTATTATTATTTTTGAGACAGAGTCTTGCTCTGTCACCCAGGCTGGAGTGCAGCGGCACAATCTTTGCTCACTGCAACCTCCACCTCCCAGGTTCAAGCGATTTTCTTGCTTCAGCCTCCCAAGCAGCTGGGATTACAGGTGTGTGCCACCTCGCCCCACTAATTTTTGCATTTTTAGTAGAGATGGGATTTCTCCAGACTGGCCATGCTGGTCTCAAACTTCTGGCCTCAAGTGATCCTTCCGCCTAGGCCACCCAAAGTGCTAGGATTACAGGTGTGAGTCTCTGAACTTGGCCATAATTAAAAATTTTTAATTAAAAAAAAAAAAAACAGCCGGGTGCAGTGGCTCACACCTGTAATCCCAGCACTTTGGGAGGCTGAGGTGGGCAGATCACAAGGTTAGGAGATTGAGACCATCCTGGCTAACACAGTGAAACCCCGTCCCTACTAAAAATACAAAAAATTAGCCGGGTGTGGTGGCAGGCACTGGTAGTCCCAGCTACTCGGGAGGTTGAGGCAGGAGAACGGTGTGAACCTGGGAGGCGGAGCTTGCAGTGAGCCAAGATTGCACCACTACACTCCAGCCTAGACGACAGAGCGAGACTCCATCTGAAAAAAAAAAAAAAAAACCACTATTACTGTTTCTACTACTTTACTTGAGCATCTAGAATATGTCCTGAGGGATAGCTGTTATACCTCCAATTTTTTTTTTTTTCTTTTTGAGACGCAGTCTGTCTGACTTGACCAGGCTGGAGTGCAGTGGTGTAATTTCGGCTCACTGCAGCCTCCACCTCCTGGGTTCAAGCAATTCTCCCACCTCAGCCTCCCAAGTAATTGAGATTACAGGCATCTGCCACCACACCGGGCTAATTTTTGTATTTTTAGCAGAGACAGGATTTCACCATGTTGGCCAGTCTGGTCTCGAACTCCTGACCTCAGGTGATCCACCTGCCTCGGCTTCCCACAGTGCTGGGATTACAGGCATGAGCCACCGCATCAGGCCAATGACCTCTATTTTATAGATGAAGAAAAATGGGGACTCCAAGTAGTGATTTGAGCTCCCCAAGGTCACACTCTCCAGGGGTGAAGCTGTCTTCACACCAACTCTGACTCAAGGCTGTACCTTTTCCAAGATGCGTGTTGCCTCTCCATGGCTTCAGTATCTTGTTTGGTCTACCTTAGGTGAAAAGAAGCCACAGGTATCTTGCTCCAGGATCTAGAACCAGAAAAGAAACCAGGGTTCTGGTCCACCATGTTGTTCTCTTAGAACAAGGATCCTCATTTCCTTTAAAAAGTGTGTTTATAGTTGAACAATTGCTATGTCTTGTCTTGAGTCTTTTTTTGGCTCTTGTAGTGGAAATTCTGCCCTTGGTCGTTAGTACAAAGAAATAATGTTCATCACAGACCAGGATCTCAAAGTCCTTATGTTTCTGGCCTCAGAAAGTGCTTTCTCTCCCAGGTGAAGGTTAATGTAGGAATACCAATGGAAAGTCACAGAATTGCTCATTCATTAAACTAGTTTCTTGCAATGGTGTTTTAAAAGTTTATAAGAGATATATTATTGATATATAACATATTGATAAAATTACACATTGTTGATATATTATTGAGACATTATGTTAGGGGAGTTCTTTTGTTGTTTTTAGAGTTGGGGTCTTGCCCTGTTGCCCAGGCTGGAGAGTAGTGGTGCCATCATAGCTCACCTCAGCCTCAAACTCCTGGCCTCAAGTGATCCTTCTGCCTCAGCCTCCCAAAGTGCTGGGATTACAGGCATGAGTCACTGTGCCCAGCCTGTATATTAGTGTTATTTGAACCAGCATTTCCCCCTTAACTATGAAATTAAGGTTATCAAGAGTGAGCGAAATATTTTAAATAAAGATGAGGCTCACAAGATAATGTTTATTCAATTTTTCTTTTTTTATTATCTGAGATCCTAAAATATGTGTCTTTTTTTTTTTTTTTTTTTTT
>NW_016811267.1:1200029-1203510 GCF_001698545.2 Rhinopithecus bieti
TTTTTTGAGATGGAGTCTCACTCTGTTGCCCAGGCTGGAGTGCAGTGGCAGGATCTCGGCTCACTGCAAGCTCTGCCTCCCGGGTTCACGCCATTCTCCTGCCTCAGCCTCCTGAGTAGCTGGGACCACAGGCGCCCACCACCACACCCGGCTAATTTTTATTTTTTGTATTTTTTAGTAGAGACGGGGTTTCACCATGTTAGCCAGGATAGTCTCGATCTCCTGACCCCGTGATCCGCCCGTCTCTGCCTCCCAAAGTGTTGAGATTACAGGCGTGAGCCACCGCGCCCAGCCAAATATGTGTCTTTTTAGAGAGTTGAATAATCATCTTAAGGACTTTTAGAGCTAGAAAGGTCTTCACTGGGTCAGCTGTGGTGGCTCACACCTGTAATCCCAGCACTTTGGGAGGCCAAGGCAGGCAGATCACTTGAGGTCAAGAGTTTGAGACCAGCCTGGCCAACATGGTGAAACCCCGTCTCTACCAAAATACAAAATTAGCCAGGCATGGTGGCAGGCGCCTGTAATCCCAGCTATTTGGGAGGCTGAGGCAAGAGAATCACTTGAACCCGGGAGGCAGAGGTTGCAGTGAGCCGAGACTCAGGCCACTGCACTCCAGCCTGGGTGACAGAACGAGACTCTGTATCAAAAAAAAAAAAAGGAAAAAAGAAAGGCCTTCACTGGTTGTCTGGTCCAACCTCCTTGGCCAAATGAGAAAACTGAGGTGCACAGAGGTTAGGCCCGAGGTCCTGAATAGAGAGCAACCCTGCACGTCAGTCAGAAAGGAAATCAGGCTGGGCACAGTGGCTCACACCTGTAATCTCAGCACTTTGGGAGGCTGAGGCGGGAGGATTGCTTGAGGCCAGGAGTTCAGACCAGCCTGGGCAACACAGAGAGACCTCATCTCTATGAATTTTTTTTTTTTTTTGAGACAGAGTCTCACCCTGTTGCCCAGGCTGGAGTGCAGTGGTGTGATCTTGGTTCACTGCAACCTTTGCCTCCCGATTCAAGCGATTCTCCTGCCTCAGCCTCCCAAGTAGCTGGGACTACAGGCACACGCCACCATGCCCAGCTAATTTTTTGTATTTTTAGTAGAAATGGGGTTTCACCATGTGGGTCACGCTGGTCTTGAACTCCTGACCTCACATGATTCACCCGCCTCGGCTTCCCAAAATGCTGGGATTACAGGCATGAGCCACTGTGCCTGGTCAATTTTTAAAAAGTAGTTGGGCATGGTGGCGCATGCCTGTGGTTCCAGCTACTCAGGAGGCTGAGGTAGGAGGATGACCTGAGCCCAGGAGGTCGAGGCTGCAGTGAGCTATGACCATACCACTGCACTCCAGCCTGGGCAACAGAGCAAGACTCTGTCCCCAAAACAAAACAAAACCAGAAAGCAAATCAAGGAGTGATATTTAAAGACCCACTCGGCTGGGTGCAGTGGCTCATGCCTGCAATCCCAGCACTACTTGTGAGGCCGAGGTGGGCAGATCACCTGAGGCTAGGTGTTTGAGATCAGCCTGGCCAACATGGTGAAACCCTATCTTTACTAAAAATAAAAAAATTAGCCCAGCGTGGTGGCGGGCGCCTACAATTCTAGCTACTCAGGGAGCTGAGGCAGGAGAATTGCTTGAACCCGGGAGGTGGAGGTTGCAGGGAGCCGAGATCATGCCATTGCACCCCGGCCTGGTCACCAAGAGCAAAACTGCATCTCAAAATAATAATAATAATTTAATAAAAATAAAGACCACTCAACGTAAACATTACTCTACCCAGGCAAGCCCACATCACGTCATCTCTTTGGAATAAGCTTGCGATAACCATCATATTTCCATTTCCTCTTATATTTTTCCACAAACAGCTCATGATACAATTTGTACAGGTCCTAGTAACTTTGGGGAAAATTTTGGGAAAAAAAAAAAAAAAGCAGCATGTTTCAAAGGAACTTGATCTGATAAGGGGCAGAAATATTGACTCCATTATTTCAAGAGGTAGTTTCTTTGTTTCCCAGACGCTTCCTGACAATTTTAAAAATAGCCTTCCACAACTGTTCCAGGATGAGAATGTCCTTTTACATAAAATGGGCTTTGAAGATGTGATTTCATTTACTCAGAGGAGGCTGTAGATCATTCGTCATTCTTTTTCGAAACACGGCTTGGACCAGGCAACGTGGGCCCTTGAATTCCAGCTGAACACCAGTCCAAACTGGGTTGTTGGATGCGGCGAAGATAGAGGGTGCCCACAAAGGGGACATGGCTCCTTACAATCTGCGAGGCAAAACAATGGGGTGCAGTCAAAAGTTGCCTCTTGTAACCAAGCATAGCGGCTCACACCTGTAATCCCAGCACTTTGGGAGGCCGAGGCAGGTGGATCATCTGAGGTCAGGAGTTCGAGACCAGCCTGGACAATATGGCAAAACTCCATCTCTACCAAAAAATACAAAAATTACCCTGGCATCCAGCTCTGGAGGCTAAAGCAGGAGAATCGCTTGTACCCGGGATGTGAAGGCTGCAGTGAGCTGAGATCACACCACTGCACTCCAGGCTGGGTGACAGAGCGTAACTCTGTCTCTAAAAGAAAAAAAAAAGTTGCCTCTTTCAGATGGGTGCATAGGCTCACACCTGTCATCCCAGCACTTTGGGAAGCCGAAGCTGGAGGATCGCTTTAGGCCAGGAGTTTGAGACCAGCCTGGGCAACATAGCGAGACCCCATCTCCACCCCCCCCCCCAAAAAAAATTTTTTTTAAATTACCCGGGCATGGTGATGCACACCTCTAGTCCCAGCTACTTGGGAGGCTGAGGTGGGAGGATCACTTGAGCCCAGGAGGTCAAGGATGCAGTGAGCTATGATCACACCACTGCACTTCAGCCTGGGTGACAGAGAGTAAGGCCCTTTCTCTAAAAATAAAGAAATAAAAATAAAATAAAAGTTGCCTCTTGCCTGCTGTATTGGAGGTTTCTGTATCTGCTGATTCAACCAACCCTAGATTGCAACTATTTGAAAAAGGGCCGGGTACAGTGGCTCACGCCTATAATCCCAGCACTTTGGGAGGCCAAGGTGGGTAGATCACCTGAGGCTGGAAGTTTGAGACCAGCCTGGCTAACAGTGAAACCCCATCTCTACTAAAAATACAAAAATTAGCTAGGTGTGGTGGCTCATGCCTGTAATCCCAGCTACTTGGGAGGCCAAGGCAGGATAATCACTTGAACCCAGGAGGCAGAGGTTACAGGGTTACAGTGAGCCGAGATTGTGCCACTGCACTCCAGCCTGGGTGACAAGAACTGGATCAAAAAAAAAAAAAAAAAAAAAAAAAAAAAAAAAAAAAAAAAAAAAGAAAGTCAAACCTAATGAAAAGATACTTGAATTCAATTAAACACTGGAAAATTATATTCCGAAAGTTATGTGTGTACTTCATATAATGGAAGAAATAAACAAGAGGACTAGTACCTTGAGCATGGCAATGCATAGCTTTCAGGAAATAAAAAAG
>NW_016811267.1:1203575-1232765 GCF_001698545.2 Rhinopithecus bieti
TTCCCAAAAAAAAAAAAAAAAGCCAGGCGCGGTGGCTCACACCTCTAATCCCAGCACTTTGAGAGGCCGGGGGGGTGGGTGGATCATGAGGTCGGGAGATTGAGACCATCTTGGCTAACATGGTGAAACCCCATCTCTACTAAAATACAAAAAATAAGCCAAGTGTCGTGGCACACCTATAATCCCAGCTACTTGGGAGGCTGAGGCAGGGGAATTGCTTGAGCCAGGGAGGCAGAGGTTGCAGTGAGCTGAGATCGCACCACTGCACTCCAGTCTGGTGACAAAGCAAGACTCCATCTCAAAAAAAAAAAGAGAGAGAGAGAGAAAGAAACCATTTGAAAAAAACAATCAAAAGTTGCTTCTTATCTGAAAGATCTGATGGCTAGAAGGAGGGGTCACTGTTCATTTTCTCAGACGTGACCTCAGCATGGAGTATACGTAGCATGTCAGTCACCACACGTCTCAGTGACGTGCGCTTCAGGGCATGTTGGCGAAATGGCATCCTGACTCCAACTTGCTCTAAAGCGCTTCTCCAGAGCAAAGGAAGAGAGAGCCATGCAGCAAAGGTGGAAAATCTGGATGAGAGTTGACGCTGGGTGGGGGTGTTTACTGTCCTTTTCTCTTCAACTATTATGTTCGGAAATTTTCATCGTACTTTTGTTCCAATTGGATACTCTATTCTTCAGGAAAGGGCGTGAGTGTCCTTTGCCATGGAAGAGACAAGAGCGCCAATGGGAGGGGATGGATTCGTGGATTTGATGTTGATTATTTACACAGCAGGGGAGTGTGTGTGTGTAGCAGGGAAGGAAGGAAACAGGATTTGAGACTGGCTTCTAACTTTTTAAGGCGTCTGAGGACCTCTTTAAAAATCACATGGCAGCTGGGCACAGTGGCTCACCCCTGTAATCCCAGCAGCACTTTGGGAGGCCGAGGCGGGAGGGTCACCTGGGGCCAGGAGTTGGAGATCAGCCTGGCCAACACAGTGAAACCCTATTTCTATAAAAATAAAAAAATTAGCCGGGTGTGGTCAGCTACTCAGGACGCTGAGGCAGGAGGATTGCTTGAGCCCAGGAGTCCAAGGCTGCAGTGGGCTATGATTACGTCACTGCACTCCAGCCCGGGTGACAGAGCTAGACCCCCATCTCTAAAAAAAGGGGGGGAAGGCCGGGCGCGGTGGCTCAAGCCTGTAATCCCAGCACTTTGGGAGGCCGAGACGGGCGGATCACAAGGTCAGGAGATCGAGACCATCCTGGCGACACAGTGAAACCCCGTCTCTACTAAAATACAAAATCTAGCCGGGCGAGGTGGCGGGCGCCTGTAGTCCCAGCTACTTGGGAGGCTGAGGCAGGAGAATGGCGGGAACCCAGGAGGCGGAGCTTGCAGTGAGCTGAGATCCGGCCACTGCACTCCAGCCTGGGAGACAGAGCAAGACTCCGCCTCAAAAAAAAAAAAAAAAAAAAAAAAAAAAGGGGGGGGCGGGGAAGATAAAGAGTTATGAACAATCTGCAAACCCACATACAATAAAAAACAAACCAGGGCTGGGTGTGGTGGCTCATGCTTGTAATCCCAGCACTTTGGGAGGCTGAAGCGGGTGAATCACGAGGTCAAGAGATCGAGACCATCCTAGCCAACACGGTGAAACCCCATCTCTAATAAAAATACAAAAATTAGCCAGGCATGATGGTGCATGCCTGTAGTCCCAGCTACTTGGGAGGCTGAGGCAGGAGAATCACTTGAACCCGGGAGGTAGAGGGTGCAGTGAGTTGAGATTGCGCCACTGCACTCCAGCCTAGAGACAGAGCAAGACTCCGATAAAAAAAAAAAAAAAACAATAACAAAAAACTTGCAAATGTGCATTCAGGGGTTCACTGCTTTCCCTAAAAACGTCCCATCCCCTGGGTAAGAGCTCCTAAGTCAATACATGGTTTTCCATTTCTAGGATATCAAGAGCCATCACCTGCCTCTTCTGGGTACGGTGAATATGCAAATAAGCAGAAGAAAACAAGAAACTAGAAACCCTCAAGTTTTCTAAGAAACCCTCGGTTCTTTTCTCAAGTCAGTAAGATGGGCCTCCGCCCCTGGCTGGCTTCGGAGCTCTGGGCAAATGACTGCAGGGAATGAGTCTCAGTTTTCCCATCAGGAAAATGGGCTAACATCCACCCTCTTCATCTACTTGTTGCTTTGAGTTTCCAACAAGATAATGGAAGTTGAATCGCTGTGAAAACTGTGAAGTCCCCAACCAAATATAGAATGTGAGCTTCACCTTCCTTCAAATGGTGCCAAAGCTGTGACTACCCTGGAGAGAGGTGACTCAGCGCCTTCTCCAAAGGGATCTGTCATGGCAGACGCACGTGGCGTGGGACCTTCAGATTCACTCTGGGTTTTCCTGCAGGAGGAAGGAAGTCTTGGGAATTGCCTCCGGCCATGACCACTTTCAGGAAGCTGCTCATTTTGCAAAGACTAGGGGCATCTCAGAAGTTACAAAGCCCATGAGGCCCCACCAGGTCCCCCGATCCACAAAGCAGGTCCATTCCATGGACACCAAGGAAGCGTCCCCTCCCAACACCCTCGTCTCTGGGACTGCAGGGACCCCTCAAGGGTCTGTAACCTGGAAAAGGAGGATTACCAAAGGTCTGGAATCTCTACATTTGCCCAAATCCACCATAAACTTCAGTTTATGGTTTACAGATGACCCTTGAACAACACAGGTTTGAACCAGGTGGGTTCAGTCGTATGTGGATTTTCTTTGTTTTGAGCCTGAGTCTCACTCTTGTTGCCCAGGCTGGAGTGCAGTGGCGCGATCTCAGCTCACTGCCACCTCCGCCTCCCAGGTTCAAGTGATTCTCCTGCCTCAGCCTCCCGAGTAGCTGGGATTACAGGCATCTGCCATGACGCCCAGCTAATTTTTGTATTTTCACGTGAGACGGGTTTCACCATGTTGGCCAGGCTGGTCTCGAACTCCTGACCTCAGGTGATCCACTTGTCTCAGCCTCCCAAAGTGCTATAATTACAGGCATGAGTCACTGTGCCCTGCCTGTATGTGGATTTTCTTCCACCTCTGCCACCCTTAGACCAAGCCTTCCTCCTCCTCCTCCTAGGCTTACTCAATGGGAAGATGATGAGGAAGACCTTTATGATGATCCACTTCCACTTAAAGGATGGCTGGTATTTTTTCTCTTCCTTTTCCTGAGGATTTTCTTTTTTCTTTTTTTGTTTTTGGAGACAGAGTCTTGCTCTGTTGCCCAGGCTAGAGAGCAGTAGCACGATCTTGTCTTACTGCAACCTCTGCCTCCCAGGTTCAAGCGATCCTCGTCTTAGCCTCCTGAGTAGATGGGATTACAGGTGCCTGTCACCACGCCCGGCTAATTTTTTGTATTTTTAGTAGAGGTGGTGTATTTTTGTATTTTAGTAGAGGTGTATTTTTTGTATTTTTATTTATTTCACCATGTTGGCCAGGCTGGTCTTGAACTCCTGGCCTCAAGTTATCCTCCTACCTCGGCCTCCCAAAGTGCTGGGATTACAGGCATGAGTCACTGCTCCTGGCTTGTTTTGTTTTCTTTTTTTGAGACGGAGTCTGGCTCTGTCACCAGGCTGGAGTGCAGTGGCGCGATGTCAGCTCACTGCAACATCCGCCTCCCAGGTTCAAGCCACTCTCCTGCCTCAGCCTCCTGAGTAGCTGGGATTACAGGCGCCCACCACCATGTCCAGTTCATTTTTATATTTTTAGTAGAGACGAGGTTTCACAAGGCCAGAATGGTCTCGATCTCCTGACCTCATGATCCACCCGCCTAGGCTTCCCAAAGTGCTGGGATTACAGGTGTGAACCACCACGCCCGGCCCTATATTTTCAATCTCATGAATTACTGCCCTGAGACGAGTCTATGTAACAAAATATCTGAGGTTGAAAAACTGCTTTTTAAAAATAAATCTACCTGAGGCCAGGAGTTTGAGACCAGCCTGGCCAACGTGGCAAAACCCCATCTCTACTAAAAATACAAAAAAATTAGCCAGGTGTGTTGCCTAACGCCTGTAATCCCAGCTACTCGGGAGGCTGAGGCAGAAGAATTGCTTGAACTTGGGAGGCGGAGGCTGCAGCAAGCTGAGATCGCACCATTGCACTCCAGCTTGGCTGACAAGAGCGAAACTCTGTCCCAAAATAAAATTAAATAAAATAATAAATAAAAATAAATCTATGTACAGTGGATCAAGGTCAACACCAGCCATGTAAGTCATGTTGATGACATGGATCTTTGATGTGATTTGATGTCAAGGCACTTCATCTCTGTGGTCTTCCTCCCCCAAGTCTAGCTCCCCGCCTAGTCATGGGAAAAACATCAGACAAATCCCAATGGAGGGACATTCTACAAAGCACCTGACCAGTTCTCCTTGTAACTGTCAAGAGCATCAAAAACACAACGTTTGAGAAACTCACACAGCCTAGAGAATTCTTTTTTCTTCTTCTTGAGACAAGAGTCTCACTCTGTCTCCCAGGCTGGAGTGCAGTGGCGTGATCTTGACTCACTGCAACCTCGGCCCCCCAGGTTCAAGTGATTCTCCTGCCTCAGCCTCCCGAGTAGCTGGGATTACAGGCACCTGCCACCGCGCTCAGCTAATTTTTGTATTTTTAGTAGAGACGGGGTTTCACCCAGTCCAGGGAATTCTAAGGAGATGTAAGGGCTGAATGTCACAGGGGAGCCCAGGACAGAAAAAGGACATTAAGGGGAAAAACAGATTTTTTTTTTTTTTTGACAGGGTCTTACTCTTTCGCCCAGACTGGAGTGCAGGGTGTGATCTTGGCTCACCACAACCTCCACCTCCCAGGTTCTCCCAGGGAGACTCCTGTGTCAGTCTCCCGAGTAGCTGTGATTACAAGCATGCTCCACTACCACACAGCTAATTTTTTGTGTATTTTTAGTAGAGACAGGGTTTCACCATGTTGGCCAGGCTGGTCTTGAACTCCTGACCTCAAATGATTCACCCACCTCGGCCTCCCAAAGTGCTAGGATTACAGGTGCGAGCCACCGTGCCCGATCTGCAATTTTTTTTTTTTTTTTTTTAGACAGCGTCTTTCTTGTCGCCCAGGCTGGAGTGCAATGGCGTGATATTGGCTCACTGCAACTCCACCTCCTGAGTTCAAGTGATTCTCCTGCCTCAGCCTCTCGAGTAGCTGGAATTACAGGTGTGCACCACCACGCCCAGCTAATTTTTGTTTTTTAAGTAGAGACAGTTTCACCATGTTGACCAGGCTGAACTCCTGACTTCAGGTGATCCCCCAACCTCAGCCTCCCAAAGTGCTGGGATTACAGGCATGAGCCACCTCACCTGGCCAAAAAACAGAGCAATTCTGAATAAAGTGTGAACTCTAGTTAATAATAATGAATTCGTATTGGTTCATTAATCGGGATATAAGTAATGCATAATGTAAGATGTTAAAAATAAGGTAAATTCTCCAAGGGGCTTATGGGAACCCTTCGTATTCTCTTTGCGATCTTTCTGCAAATTTAAAACTGGCCAGGCACAGTGGCACATGTCTGTAATCCCAGCCCTTTGGGAGGCTGAAGTGGGAGGATCACTTGAGCCCCGGTGGTGAAGGCGGGGCAGAGGTTGCAGTGAGCTGAGATCACACCACTGCACTTCATCCTGGGTGACAGAGCTCAGACCCCGTCTCAAAAAAAATTTTAAGGGTAAACTGTCTAAGGGGCTTATGGGAACTCTTTGTATCTTCTTTGTGATTTTCTGCAAATTTAAAACTGTCCTAAAAAATAAAGTTGGTTAAAACACAAAATGGGCAGGGCTTNTGCTCATTCAACAAGCGTGTATTGAGTATGATTTCTGATGTGTTGAGCATTTATTGATGCAATGCACCACATGAGATGCTGCAGACACAAAACTTAATGCATAGTCGCTGATCTCAAGGAGCCAGCACACATCATCTGCAAGGGGTAAACCACAAGTGTTGTGTGCTATGGCCCAAAACAGAGGAGGAAGCGGAGGAGGACGGAGCTGAGTCTGGAAAGGGGGTTGGAGGCACAGAGAGGGAGATGGAATCAGTGGTGAGGAACACAGGCTTCTCAGGCTGGGCGGAGTGCCTCGTGCCTGTAATCCCAGCACTTTGGGAAGCCAAGGCAGGAGGATTGCTTGAGCCCAGGAGTGAGAGACCAGCCTGGGCAACATGGCAAGGTCCCATCTCTTTAAATTAAAAAAAAAAAAAAAATTACACACAAAAAAAGTAAAAACTTAAGATTTAAAGGGCAATGCTCCACCTATTTTTGCAAGGTTGATCTGCTTCCTGATACCCATGCAGGGAAAACAATGTTTACAGAGATTAAAGAAGCTTCTCGTTTTGTATTAAAATATTTTATATTAATCATTCAAACTTCATTTTATACAACGAATGCATACACCACTGGGGGAGTGTCTGACTGATGCGTGGGAGGGCGGGCGGGGATGTCTGCAGCTATGAGTAGGGAGGAGGCGGGGAGGCCCTGGGTGCTTCCTCTCCTCGACTGACTGGCCCTGTGTTCATTCCCAGAGCAAGAGCGGGAGGCGGTCAGCCCCGGGGGGATGGCACAGTGGAGAGACGGACCTGTAGAAGTGGTGGCCAAGGCCTCCATAAGGGTTTCCCCAGGAGATGTGACCTTTCCAGGTCTTGCAGCCAGTTTGCTCACCCTGAACGAGCCCCCGAGTCCCGGTCCTTGGAGTACGGTGGCGACGGTGTGTGTGTATATATATAGACATCTGCACTGCCCCCTCTCTGGAACCTGCCCGTGCCCTGTCCCGCCTGCACATGGCCCTCGCCTAGGCGGCAGGCATGTCAGCCTTGCTGAGCGCGATGGCCAGTTCCAGGTCCTCCTGCTCCTGCCGCCGCAGCCGCGCCAGCCTCTCCTGTTCCGCCTTCTCGCTCTCCCGCTTGGCCCACGCCAGCTGCTGCTCCTCATTGCCAAACTGCAAAGGAAAAACGGAGAGTGGGTGATGTGGCCCAGGGGCTGGGACCTGCAGGCTGGAGGGAGGCAGGGAATGCGTGGGAGGGGGACAGGGTCCTGCCCACCGCCCGGAGGAGGGTCCGATGTGCAGGGGAAAAGCGTGTCTTGGCTGGGCCCAGTGGGTATGCAAGCCTGGCTCAGGACCCCCATCTGGAAGGCAGAGAGGACAGGATGCATGATTGAGTGTGACCATAACCATGACATCTGGGCCTCAGAAAAACCAGCCACCCTGCCCCACGCAGAGAAGTGAGGATGGGCCCTTGATGCTGGTGGCCAAGAGGTGCAAAGATGGGGAAGTTTGAGTGTGCATGGCTCTAAAGCCCCGCAGTGCAGACAATTCTGCACTCTGAGAACGTGGTATTTCTACCTCCGGCCACACTCCAGAGAGCGCTGAGACCCTCTAAGGGTCCTTTTCTTTTCCCTTTTTTTTTTTTTTTTTGAGTCGGAGTCTCGCTGTGTTGCTAGGCTGGACTGCAGTGGCACGGTATCGGCTCACTGCAACCTCCGCCTCCCGGGTTCAAGGGATTCTCCTGCCTCAGCCTCCTGAGTAGCTGGGATTACAGGGGTGCGCTACCATGCCCGGCTAATTTTTGTTTTGTTTTGTTTTGGGACAGAGTCTCGCTCTGTTACCCAGGCTGGAGTGCAATGGAGCAATCTCGGCTCACTGCAAGCTCCACCTCCCAGGTTCCCGCCATTCTCCTGCCTCAGCCTCCCAAGTAGCTGGGACTACAGGCATGCGCCACCACGCCCAGCTAATTTTTTTGTATTTTTAGTAGAGACAGGGTTTCACCATGTTAGCCAGGATGGTCTCGAGCTCCTGACCTCGTGATCTGCCCACCTCGGCCTCCCAAGGTGCTGGGTTTACAGGCTTGAGCCACCGCAGCTGGCCAATTTTTGTATTTTTAGTAGAGACAGGGTTTCACCATGTTGGTCAGGCTGGTGTTGAACTCCTGACCTTGTGATCCACCTGCCTCAGCCTCCCAAAGTGCTGGGATTACAGGCGTGAGCCACCGCGCCCGGCTCTGAGGGTCGATTTCTCCCAGAACACTGACAAAAGCTGTGGCATTTACACTGCCATTTAGTCAAGTTTTTATTTGTGGGGTGTTTTTCTAAAATGTTCCGTTAAAATAAGAACTTAAAAAAGGGAGAAAAGTATCTTGATGCTGAGCTAGGTGATTTCAAACAACTCAAAGTACTTTAGTTACAAAAAGAAAAGCCACGTCCCACAAGCTCCTCCCCCAGGGTGGGTCCCCATGTCCCAGACATCCAAGAAGTCACTGGCATCATCGGCCCCCTCAGGAAAGCTGCTACCGCTTAGGGACTAAGAGGATTCCCTGATTAACATCTCTCTGCGATGCACTGCCTCTGACCAGCTCTCTGCTAAATGCTGGAGTAACACCAAAGATAACACACGCGGTGGCTCTTCCCCAGGCGCCCTTGGGAGCAGAAATATACAAACAATCCCAGTACAATCCAGGACCCAGGCTCTCAAGGAGGGCCCCGCAGACTCCCTGGGGAGGATGGGGAAGGAAGCACACAGGAACACTCACGGCCTCTCCACCACACGCAACACTATGTCTGTGTGACAACCTGGGGGTGGGCCCGCTGTCATGTCATCCCTCTGACAGCTGGGGACGCTGAGGCCAGGGAAGGGGTGGCCCACACTCTACACTTTTTTCCCCCAGGCCAGCGGAGGGTGGGATACCGGCTGAAACTGACAGGGAGGATGCGTCCCCACAAGGTTCGGGGTGTGAGGCTCAATGCCCGACCTTGGGGTTGCCAGGACAAAGCATGGGGTGGGATAAGCCAGACTGAGGAGGGGCTCATGGGCCCCAGAAAGGAGCTGGGATTTCCCTGTGGAGGCTCCGTGGGCAAGTGAGTTGGGTGATCAGATTGGCAGCGTCTGGATATTTCATGGCTTGATGGTGGCATAAGCGGGGGTCAGGAGAGACGAGGGCCAGATGGCAGGGCTGGGGGGACTGGGCCAGGTGCAGGAGCGGGTGGATGCAAGAACCCTGGTTGGGAGGCAGATGTGGCAGTGAGGAGGACGCGGAGGCCTGGAGGCCTCCCTCTAGCTGGCCTCAGGACCCAGACGGGGGACAGGCGGAGTGTCAGTATCAAGAAAAGACATCTCTCGGAGGAAGGGCTGAGTCTTGACTTCTTGGGGGTCTGATGAGTCTCCAGGTCGGACTCCCTTCCTGCCATTGTGTCACCGCCATGGGCACAGATAAGCTCACTTTGGGGAATTTTCCAACACCTCATGGGGAGAAAAACAAGGAAAAAAACAAGTGCAGGTGGAAATTATTCCATGGTGCTGCTGACAACAGTGGGAGGGAGACAGCGCGGCTGACGGGGACCTCACCCTCCACCAGCCTTGAGGACAGAGTGGGTGAGAGCTGATGGTAATATTCGCCCGGATCCAAATCAAAGCCTGGAACGGCCAAGTGAACCGGCCTGCTGGGTCTGAACCACAGGCCCCTGGTCTTCTTTGGCCCCGCTGAATCCCCGTGTCGCAGAGTGTCACGGAAGTGCCTTCTGCTTGAGGGATCTGTGTTTCCAAATGAAACTTTCAGTAGGAAAGTTCCCGGTGCCTTCAGAGTTGACTGGTTCAAGGCCAGCTCACGAATCCACTACGGAGACATGCAAGCATGCACTTAGGAGGCACGCTGAGCTGTGAGGTCTGCGAGAGCTCTCCGGAAAGGGGACTCCGCGGCTCCCTCTGCGTCTGCTGTCTTAGCCCTGGACGGGGTTACCTTCTAGTTCTCAGATCTGGGTGGGTCACATGGGCCAGAATCTGGATGCCTGTGGGTGTGGCTGATGCAAAATCAACAGTGGCTGGGATTCACACCGGCTCTGATTTCTGCTTCCCTCTGGCACTACCATGGAACCAAGACACCGCAGGGGCGGGACACACCGCCCTCGCCAAGGTCTGCCCACTCAGGATGCGGTTCATTTTCAGAAGCAAATAAGTGGTTCATTTCGGCAGCCTCTTAGAAATCCGCAGTTCAGACAGCTCAGCACGCTGGGCGATGGGACAGCCCGGGGAGGCGCCCGGCACCTGTCCTCACTAGGAGCGGACACTGGCACTCCAAGGCGTCTGATGGCACTTCCACCCCACCATGTGCAGGACACGCCTAGCCACTTCCTATTCATTCACTTACTCTGACATTGAGATCGCATCCAACTCCTTCAGTAATTCAAAGCATGGCCTAGCTTATCTGATATTTGCACTGCTCTTAATTCGAACTTCCAAAAGAACCATTCTGCTAACCTAGAAATGCCACTTCCTAACACACACATTTGCCTGAGACAGAAAGGCCTGCTTTTAAAGAAATACCAGAGAGGGAAGAGGGTTCCCGGGAACAGCCACACGCACCAATAACCCACTGATGGAAATTTGGGGCTTGTAAATTAGAGGGTTCTGGAGAGGCACAGCCGGGGCACCACCTCCACAAGTGAGGTGGGGGTGACCTGGGCCCCCTGACTGCCATCATGGACTGGGCTGCTCCTGCACAGGTGAAAACGTGCCCTGAACAGCAGTCTCAGAACATCCGAAAGAGTCACGCTGCCAATCTGCCGGGCAGACAGCCCTCTTGGCATTTGCTCAGGGAAGTGGAATCATCCAAACCAGAGGAAGCAGCTGTGCCCTCTTCTAAGTTAGCACAAATACTCAAGATCCAGCAGACCCAGAAGCCCCCGGCTGATCAGCTGAGCCCCCGAATGCCGTGAACATGGAGAGACGCCTCGAGTCCCCAGACGGGGCTGGTTATGGATGATTTTGGACAATGATATGACCCAAGGGGACAAGCAAAAACAATGAAGGATCCTGTCTTCACTCACCCCATTCCTTCGGAGTGGCTGAAGTACACTATCTGATCATTTCCTCTGGAAAAAACTGGGGTGTCTGCAGTGGGAAAAGTGATTTTAAGCAGAAAACAGGCCCAGTGCAGGGGCTCGTGCCTGTAATCCCAACACTTTGGGAGGCCGAGGCAGGAGGATCGTTTGAGCCCAGAGTTCAAAGACCAGTCTGGGTAGTAAAGCGAGACCTTGTCCCCACCAGAACATTTTAAAATTAGCCAGATGTGGTGGTGTGTGCCTGAGGTCCCAGCTACATGGGAGGCTCAGGCGGGACAACTGCTAGAGCCCAGGAGGTCAAGGCTGTGGTGAGGTTGTGATTGCACTACTGCACTCCAGCCTGGGCAACAGAGTGAGACCCATCTCTGAAAATGTAAAAACCAAAAAACTAGGTGAAAAAAAAAACCCCAGAAAACAGCAGGGCTGCACCCAGGCCTGGGTGGAATTTGCTCTCCCACCAGGAGAGGAGGGTGACAAACTGGCTGGCGCTGTTTTAAAACTACAGTTAACAATTGTTCTGGAACTACCATAAATGCTAAACCAAACGATACCTTGAAATCTTGGGTGGTTTTTTTCTTTTTTTTTTTAATGTTTTCGAAAAAACGAGCCCTTTGGGGGTTGGGGTCACAGGAAATAGAACTATGAATTTCAGAAAGAAAACAGTCATTTCTTCAAGCTGCCGTTCACCCCACTTACCTAACTCTTCCCTACCCAAGACAGAGTACCTGAGTCATGTGTGAAGAGTTCTGTTTTCTTTAAATCAGCATTTAATATTTTTCCACCACAAAATAAATGAAGGGCTATTCAAGAAACTCTAGATAAAGCAGGTTTTGTTTCTGGCTTTTATTAACAATGTCACCATTTTGTATAGACCCTCAGGGTGCATCTAGGGTCAACAAAATCAAACTCACTACAGTTGTAAAATATTTACAGGTCACCAAGAGCCAGAAACAGGTCAGGGTCTTGGGAGACCTAAATAAGCCACACGGGCCAGTCATGTGTAACCCCAGTACTTCAAGGTGGGAGGACAGCTTGAGGCCAGGAGGTCCAGACCAGCCCAGGCAACACAGCAAGACCCGATCTCTACCAAAAAAATCAAAAATCAGCCTTGCGTGGCGTTGCACGCCTGTCGTCCCAGCTACTCAGGAGGCCAAGACAGGAGGATTGCTTGAGCCCAGGAATTCGGGGTTACAAGTAAGCTCTGATCATGCCAATGCAGTCCAGCCTGGGCAACATAACGAGACCCTGTCGCTAAAATAAATAATTGATAAATAAGCCATAGGATAGCTGTGCACGGTGGAGATCATCAAGGTGGCTCAGAAACAAATCAGGTGCTTTCTGTGCATTGACATGGCAGGGCCTGTGTTCAAAGAGCCATCCCAGGAGTCGGAGCATCTATAAATAACATGTCTCACACCTAATGATGAAGGAACTAACAAGCTCAAAGGAAGAAAGCGAGTGCGTCACACACAATAAAACCAATTCTGGGCAGACAACACCTGAAGCTTTCAGAGAACAAGATTTTCATGTATCAAGGAAGCTACTAAAAACTCCTTGAAGCGACGGCATGTTACAATCTGGAGTATTTTCACACAGAGAAAACAAAGCCAGGCTTTCAAAATCCCGGGATTTGCTTCTGAAAAGGCACTAAACTTTGCTCAACAGCTTTTTTGAGCTCTTTTTGTTTTGGTTTTCAGAGTGGCTGTTCTAGACTGGATTTCTTTTTTCATTGGGGCTGGTAACTGACATTTAAAAGCTTTTAAAAAACAAAAAACAACAAAAAAAACTTCAAATTGCTCTTCCCTGGTGTGATCTGCCTGAAGTCCCTCAATTTGTACTTGTGGCACAAAATGCATGGGGCGGGACTATGAGAACTTGTGCACAAAGGGCTTTTTGGGGACAGCAGAACCCTAATGTCACTTTTGCAGTCTTTTTTTCATACTTCGGAAGTGTTTGACATCTTGGCTTCCAAAAACCAGTGAACACAACAGCCTCGGTGCGACAGAAATAATACAAGGAATCTACCATGAAGGACAGATGCGTCCCGCCTCCCTGCTGGAAGAAAACATGCCCTTACGATAGCGCATCAAAACCGCAGCTCTTTTTTTTTTTATTGAGAAACTGTTTTTCTTACAGAAGTGGCAGTGTAGAATAAATAACGCGAGGGACAGAGAGTGTGAGGTACCAAGAGGCTAAAGAAGCTGGGAGGTTTGCCTTTAAAAGAGACAAAATCCCAGGGAAGCTGCAAGCGGAAGGAGAGGGTGTGGCCCGGCGGCGGAGGACTCAACTTACAGAGGTGAAGTCTGCAAAGCCCGAGGCAGAGGCCTTAGAAGGTTTAGCTGCAGAGGAGGGGACAAATGGGTCTTTTCCACTAAACGGGTCCCCAAACCCCTTTTTACTTTGGAACGGGTCGCCGCTGTCAGCCCCGAGTGGCTGGAATGGATCGGGGGCCTCGGGAAAGTCTGCAGAACCAAGCTGGCTTACAGGTGTACTTTTACCTGGAAAGTTTAGGAGAAAAAAAAAAAGGAGAAAGAAAGAAATATGAGTTACTCACCCGGACAGAGCAGAATGCCGGTGGGCACAAGCCTGGGGCGCTTCTCTGGAAAGAGCTTGGAATTTGGCTAACAGGCGGGATGGGGGTAGCCTGGGGAATCCCAGTTTTAATCAGCTTTATCCCAGGGGCTTAACGGGTGGTGAACAACACAGGGAAAACACTTCAGATGACTCCCATACACAACACACACAGAGCAGCTAAAACCTGAGTTGTCCTTGAATAGTTTGCATGCAGGTACGTTTCAAACAGATTCAAGTTAGCATGGCAACACATTTACTAACACACTAATTTAAAAAATCATGGCTGAGCAGAAAAATACACTGCAAGCATCTAACAGTAAAAAAAAAAAAAAAAAAAAAAAAAAAAAGGCGGGGTGGGGGATAGTTACTTACAAACGAAGAGGGATTAGTTTCACAAGGTGGTATGGTTATTAGGTGTGTTAGTTATGAGGGTCTGCACACAGCTCTGCCACGCCGTGGTTTAAGTTCTTTTTTTTTTCTTTTTTGAGACAGAGTCTCACTCTGTCACCTGGGCTGAAATGCAGTGGTGCAATCACGGCTCATTGCAGCCTTGGCCTCCAGGGCTCAAGCGATCCTCCCACCTCAGCCTCCTACAGGCATGAGCCACCATGCGTGGCTAATTTTTGTATTTTTAGTAGAGATGGGATTTTGCCATGTTGCCCAGGCTAACCTCAAACTCCTGGCCTCAAGTCATCTGCCCGCCTCAGCCTTCCAAAGTGCTGGGATTACAGGCGTGAGCCACTGCGCTTGGCCTTAAGTTCTTTTTTAGCTCCCACTTCTGTCCCTCTGGTGTTGGTGGCTCCAAGGGGCAGGGTTTGTCTGGGCCTTTCTGGGCTTCTGACAAGCAGGGAACTCCAGGATGCCCAGTCCCGGCAAGGCATATCTTGACAGGGAGGTGGGAAAGAAGGGTTCAGAAGTGGAGGAAAATGATTCTGTGTGAGGGACATGGCCTGAAGACAGGTGGCTTTTCCCAATGCATACTGCCAATGTACCAGAACATTCCACCAAGAAGCAGAGGCCTGTTGAGATCTGTTTGGTGACGGGAGGTCCCACCTGCCAGGCCTTCTAGCATCTGCAGTTTGCAGGCCAGCCGGACTGACTCCATGCTCCTGTGTGACACCCCTCTATCTGCCCAATGGGGTCCCTGGGCATTCAATGTGGTCCATGCAGCACCCCAGACTGGAGGCTCAATAACATGTAACACAATTCCAGTGTGTTAACTCTGGAAGTTTCAAGGCTAATGTTTAGAAAGAAACCAGGAACTTTCTTTCTAAAGAAAGTTGACCTTGGATCTCTGGCTGCACCTCCAAAGAGCACCTTGGCTCCCAGCCACACCTGCCCCGCGCACCACCTGAGCCTGGGACGCCTGCCTTCCTCATCTGGTAGAATGAGCTCACACAGGCCATCTTCGGTCCCTCTCCATGCCCAGATCTAAAGCCGTTCCCTCTGTTCCCGCAGCAGATCAGCCATCCCAGGCCTCATTTTTGACTTGGAGACAAACTCCCCGACAGCCCACCCTTGCGGCCTGCCTGCCTCCGCCTGTCCCACAGGGTTCCACCAGGGTCACCGTCACATCCTTGGCTGACCTCTGGCCACCGGCTGTGGGAGATCCTTCCAGACTTTCCCCGTCTGTGTGATTCCATCTAAGAGGCCCTTCCTCAGGGTTGGAGGGAGAGCTGTCCTGGGCTCTATTAGGACTCACATGGATGAGAAAGGAGGGAGGGTGAGGCCTGGTATCAGTCTCCTCCTGTGGCCTCAAATCAATTCACTGTCAGTCCCAAGGCCCAGTTAGCAAAGGGGGCCCTGGGATCTGGAAGGGGCCCACACGGACTATCTTTGCCAAAACTTGTGGGCAAGCCATGCTGGAGACCCTTCCCTAGAGGGGTAGCGCCCAGCCCACGCGAGCAGGACAGGAATGTGGCCCCTCTGCCTCCGACAGCGCCTGCCCTCTCAGGGCAGTCCCCATGTGTCTCTCTTTCTCTATCCCCAGATGTCCCTCCCACCTTCAGCTCTACTGCAGCCTCCTCCTACCCCTGACCTCCCCAGGTCTGCAGAGAGCAGGGTGATCTGGCCCAGCCCGCAGCCCCCGGGCTGGTTCCACTGGCCTTGAGGAACTGCCTCACACCCCCACCTCAAGACCGCCTCCCATGCAGGGCCACTCCTGGTCCCAGGCACGAGCCAATGGGAAGCCAAGGCCTCGCTGCAGGGTCTCCAGGACTTGCCCCCTTCCCTCTCCTAAGGCCCAAGGGACGGGCAGGCAGCTCTGGCTGGAGGCGGTCAAGTGAGGCCTGCCCAGGCTCCTGTGAACCCCACGCTGTCCACTGGAGCAGAGGGGACTCCTGAGCAGGATGGAGGGTGGGCGAGGGCCCCTCACTTCCACCCTCCCGTCCCTAGAAGCCTTGTCTCCCTATTGGCTACCCACCAGCTCGGCTCCCTTCCCTGTGAGCCAAACCCACCCAGCAAAGTGGGCTCTTAACACAGGTAGGCCCCAGCACCCTGCCCAGACTGCTTGAGGGCTTCCCCCACTTGGGGATGACACCCCAGTTTTGTCCAGGTGGCACCTCCTTCCCCAGAAACCCCCAAACCCAGGGCTTCTTTCCTGGCTATGCCTTGTCCCTCTGCCTGGAAGGCACTCCCAACTGGAATGCCATCACAGGTGGGGGCCTTCTCAGGGAAGAAATGGCAGCCCCTTCCCCATCAGGCCTGTGTTCAGTTCTGCAGCCCAGCCCTGGGGCTAGGAGTGGCCCTGGACGACGGTGGGGGCATGGTGGCCACCCCCTTCAGCCTGGCATTGGCTGCTGTCAGCCTGTTTCTTAATCCAAGCAAAGGGCTGTGTCCCCCGCAACAACTGTTCGTATGTTCAAGTCCTAACCCCTGTGCCTTAGAATATGACCATACTTGAAGATAGCATATTTAAAGGGGTAACTGAGTTAAAATGAAGTCACAGGGTCAATGACTGTCCTCACTGAAAGAGTTTAGGACACAGATCTATGCACAGAAATAGCCGCGTGACTATGCGCCAGGCCAAGGAGAAGCCTCAGAAGAAACCAACTGCACTGGCGCCTTGATCTTGGACTTTGAGCCTCTAGAACTGCGGGACAATCCATGTCCACTGTTTAGGCTGAGATAGAGCAAGTGTGAGCAGGGAGCCACCAAAGCCACGGGCAGGGGCGCCCTGGGGGACAATGTGACAGTGTCCTGCACCCCAACCTGTGGGTTTGCAGCAGGGAGAGACAGTGACCTCAGCCAGTCCCTGGAGCCCCTGCCTGCCTCTGCCCAGCCTCTCCCTCCACGGGAAAGCCCCCCCACGCCAGGGTCCCTCACCACTCTGTCTGCTTCCCGTGGCACTGGCCTCTGGCATGGCCGAGGGTCAGCTCTGTGAATAGTGGGCCCAGCATACCCATACAAATGCCAGCCAATACTGCCCCATGTCCCTGGTGCCCTCCAGCCCAGGGCTCGCCACAGTGGGCTTCAGGAGGTCCTGGTGAACCAGGTGCCACCTGTTACAGATTCCACAGGTCTCCAGGGACCTGGGGCCCTTTGGAGCAACACCCTGGGAAGCAAGAAGGGAATAAAGGCATCTGGCCTTCCTGGTTTGCAGGAAACAGTGATGTTACTGTGCCTGCTTGGCTATTTATTTTTCCTCGAATACCTACGTGATATGGATCAAATCGCAAGATTCTAGCAGAGGAAACAGGAAGTGCTTCCAGGGGAGAAGCTCAAAGTCCCAGGACACGGTGTAGCCCCCTGGGACGGGCAGCAAGTCCAGGATGGACACTGCTTGATTTCTCGAAGCCGTTCCTGCAGGGAAAGATGATCTGAGGCAGATCCGCAAGTATCTGGAGAGGGGTGTAAAGGGAGGACGCCCCAGTCAGGCCCCCAAGAACAACCGCCACGGTACCAAAGGTTCACATAAATCAGTCATTTTTGAGTTGCTTTTCTTCTTCTTTTCAATGAAGATCTTCCTCCCTTGGTTTGGGGGGTTTAAAAAAGAGATTGGTTTTTGGGAGGAGTGGTTAAGAATTCTGCCTGCTACCATTTCAAGCTGAGGTTTCTGATGCGCAAAGAGATGATCGGAGATGAAAAGCTTCGTTCACACCAAGAACTGCCTGTGCCTGGTTTTGCTCTGTTGCCGAAACCGTTGTTATTTAGAAATCATGACTACGGTAATATGAAACCAGGGCATATCAACTGCTGGCCTCTTGTTTTCAGAAGGAAAAAAAAACAACAACAACCGTTTTTTTCTCAGTTGTCAGTGTTTGTGCTTTGGCAAAGAGGCGATTTTGGACCTGACATGTGTGAGGTCGGCCGAGTGCCCGGTCCAGCTCTCAACCTTGCTGATGACCGGAGGCTTTGTGCAATTAAAGCCCCCAGCATCACTGCAGGGCCACGGCTCTCAGCCCAAAACTTCCCACTTTTGCTCAGCGATTTATTTTTAGCAGCTGTATTTTTCAAACCTTCTAGGTCTAGTTCCTGCTTTTATGTAACCACTTCTGCTAACTCCTTAATCGTTTTTTCCGATTTTCTGAGGTGTAGCTTATCTCAAACGTGACAAAGTAACTTTAATGTGCCTCCAGTCCCTAAAGCAAAAGCTGCAACGCGCACCCACGGCAGGGTTTTATACTTTTTCATGGCTCCAGAAAACATGAGTAAGGAGACAGCTTTACTGATGTGCATTTCAGAAAAGGGGACGGAAATCCTAAAAACAAAACCCAGCAAAGTTGGTATAGAAACATCTGGGAATGATGGCATTAAACCGGGTATCAGGCATCATCCTGGCACCCGGTTTGATGCCATCATTCCTAGATATTTGCGGCGGGAACTACCGGGGCCCGCAGCAGACGGCAGTGAATAAAGACAAATGAAATTAAAGACCCTCATGGGTGTGCTGACTGCCTACCGCAGGGAGACTTCATTAACAGGGGGCAAGGGATACAAAATTGAAGAAAAGGCAAAATAGAACTTATTTTCAAACCACAGCAGTTTCAACAGTTACCCAAGCGGTGTACCGAAACCACACACAGGACTGACTTTAGCAAAAACAATATGAACCAAAATGGTTTACCACAGTGTGTGGCCTGTTAAAAAAAAATCAAAAAAAAAAAAACTTGGCGTGCCGCGTCACCCTGATGAAATTTCTTTAATTCTCCGTATTTCTGGCTATTTCTCAGCTTCTGGTCTCGGTTGCGCACGTCCTGCACCGGGTCGGGGCTGTGATGGGCTGGCTCTGGCTGCACTGTGTTCTTTGGTCGCCAAAGTTTTTCAGGCGGTTCTGACTTTCATTATCTGTGCTTTGCGAAGCCCTCCGCTTAAAGCCTTCTCAAGAGCTGGGTACCAAAAAAAAAAGAAGGAAAAAAAAACACAAAAACAAACAATTAAAAAATTGAATAGAAATTATACAATTGCAACCCTAAAAATGGTGAATTGCTATAAAAATTTGAAGGATTCTCTTGTTTTCAAACTTTTTGCTTAGGAGGAGATAAAGGCCTCGTTGAGGTAGGGTCTTATCATCTGATTAATAAAAATATTAGAATAAACGTGAGAGGGAGAGAGTGTGTGTGTTGATCCTGGCTAGTTCGTATTGTATACAGTTTGACCACTGGCTAGGTCTTTATACAGTGCTGTACTTGGAAAATGCAGTTCTGTAGATGAGAGTAATACAAACAAAAAGAAAGGGAAATACAGGCAAGGGTTTGTGGTCAAGGGCAGCTGCCCCTTCGGCTATTGGTCTACAGAGCACGAGAACCTCACACAACGTGTACTATTCCTACACAACAGGACACACACACAAGCCATCACTGATCCTAACAACAGTGGCACACGCCCACCAACCATCATTGTCCTACACCAACCCGGGGACACACCACCCAAGATCACTGATCCTACACAACGGGACCAACACCACAAGCTCACTGATCCTACACAACGCGACAACACCACAAGCATCACTGATCCTACACACAGTTGGCCATAACACAACCATCATTGGATCCTACACAACGGGACCACACCCACAAGCATTCACTGATCCTAACAACAGGGGGACCATACCCACAAGCATCATTGTCCACCAACAGGAAATGGCCACACACCAGTCATTCACCCTGCACAATATGGACACTCACACAACACACATTCATCCTGCACAATATGGACACTCACACAACACCCATTCATCCTATACAACAGAGGATGCCCACACAATTGTCATTCATCCTGCAGAACACAAGATACCCACACAACTGTCATTCACCCTACGCAACAGGTGATCCCACACATCTCTCGTTCATCCTGCACAACAGGCACACCCACACAACTGTCCTTCATTCCACACAACGGGTGAACCACACAAAACCATCATTCACCCTACATAACACAGACACCTACGCAACTGTCATTCACCCTACACAACCGGTGATCCCACACAACCACAACTGTCATTCATCCTACACAACACAGATGCCCATACAACTGGCAGGCTTCTGAGAGTCACACTGCATAGGAGAGCAGTGGCCCAGCTGGGGCACCACTCCAGCAGAGCTCATCCAAGGCCACTGATATGTCTTATTCCTCCCTCCCCATCCTGCCAGAAGAAAAGCTGACCTGCAGGGAGAGGGGAGAAAGAGAGAAAACAGTATAGGTTCTCAAATTCATCACTGCTGGGGACTTGTCTTGAAAAAGAGTGCTTTTCCCCAACACACGCCAACGTCTTCCTCTGGCTCCCATCTAAGACGCATGAGGGGAGTTCGTTTTTTACAATATAACACACGGGACTACATAAGGGACCCGCAGGCTGAGTCCTGCAGGCGCCAGCCCCGCGCGCGCTCTGCCTTAGATCAAAGCTGTGTCAAGCAGCACAGCCCTGGGAGATAAGAATCTGAGGTCCCTGCGATCGCAGCGTTGAGATTTTCCACTAAAAATATTTACCAAATTTTGAGAAAATCTGCTTCATGCATTGAAGGGAACAGGATGAGGTTTGGTTCTGAACTGTTGAGAAAAGCTGAACAAATATTTACTACGAGCCACTGGTGGCCGGTGTGTTTTCCTGCCCTGTGAGGTGTGTGAGGTGGGCAGGGGGCTGTTGAACCCGATGGCTGCAGCCTCATCTTGCCATTAAGAGAAGAAGAAAGCGGGGAGAAGGTGCCGTGCTTTGGGGTCCTCAAAAGGCAAATATCATTTGAAGTGAGAAATAACAATTTTCTAGAGGTTACCACAAAAGGCTCCCATGACATTTACATAAAACCTGCCAGGCAAGGGTTGCTCCAGCCCTGGAAGAAAAAAAAGGGGGTGTGTGCGCACACACGTGTGTGTGTGTGTGTGTGTGTGTGTGTAGGGTGCGGTATGTGATTTGGAAATGAATTTACAAATCACAAGCCAGTCTTCGTGACAAAAATAATACAGACTGGCAGGGGTCACAATTCTGCCTTATTTGAAAAACTGCATTTGTTCTCTGGCGGGCACCTTTGACATAGCCTGCGTGAATACCCCTGGGTGTCAGCCCCATCCTCCGGGGGGATTTCCAGGGGGAGATGCTATCTATGCATGAGCCAGGCACGGGGAGCCCTGACGGAGCAAGGGGGCCCAGCTTTGTTCCTCCCTACGGAGACTGCCAATGTCACAGACGCCACCTCTGCAAAGGGTGGGAAGGTGCCTTGCCCACATGTAACAAGATCCCTGAGAACGCCGTGCAGCGAGTCTGAGAGCTGGTTAGGGGTCGTGCATGGAAGGACCCAAAAGAGCCCCTGGGAGGGGAGGAACTGAGGCGCAGAGCCCACGAGGAGCTCCCATGGTGGGCGACACTTGGGAAGGCGTCAGGTCTGGGGAGGGGCTGCCACTTCTGCTCTTCATGGCCAGATCCCCCGTTGCCCGAGTGCATGTGCTATTTTGCAGTTAGCAGTGGCAGGCGAGGGGTGCTGACTTGGGGCTTTGAATGGGAGAGATGAAAGATGAGGGGCCATATTCACCCCGCCAGAAAAGCAGCGAGGTGGTGCCCAGAGCTGCAACCAGAGCCCCCTTCTGAGGCATCTGCCCCGGCCCTTACCTCCCTCAAGTGGAGCCTCCGCCAAGCAAGGGATGTCCCCAGGGCGATAGCTCCCGTCTGTTCACACCTATACTCAGATGCTGGGGTGGGACAGTCCAGCCCTTCTAGGCCTGCACCCCACCCCACAGGCCCCCAGGTCCCAGCATTTGCACCCCACTGAATGCCAGATGATAATCAAGTCACACAACACTCCCTGGATCCGCCTCTGGGTACAGTGTGCCCAGGTAGGCAAATGCTTCTATTTTCAAACTCAGTGGTCTTTACAGAACAGAAAGTGCTCCAAACGGCAATCTGCCTGCAGTCAGTTTAAACATACAAGGCTGACATTCCTCCCTCTCAGAATGGGACCATTCCTTGGCACTGACAGCGGGTCTCACCCAGCCCTAGGACAGAAACAGAGGGCTCACATGGAAGCTCCGAAGCTTCCTTGACCACAGCAGTGCTGGGGGATGGGGGCGTGGGCAGGAAAGAGGGACTCCGCCTGGTTGGTCGTTTTAGGCTCCTTGGGACTCCCTCCCCATCCTGGCTGGCAGGCAAGTGCCAGAATTTTCCAGGCCCCTTGAGATGGTGGAACTACTTGTCCCATTGTAGAACTTCACATGTACCCACCGGATTATCTCTCTGAGATCATCGTGGGAACGGAATTAAAGTAGTTAAGTTCAAGGCTGAGGTGCTAACCGCAGGGTTCAAATGGAAATGCCATTTTTAAAGTGGATCTTATGCAATCAACAAAAGGTTTTGGGACCCACATGGGCACATGACAGGGAGAGGTCACTGAGCCCTGGTTTTGATGTTGGCCTGGCGTTTCACAGGAGCGGGAGAGCTGGCAGCACTTAGGACCTCAGCGCTTTCTTGGTGGCTGCATCCTGTGTGGCACTCACCACAGGGAGGTCAAGAACCCACGGCCACCCTGGGTGGATGCCACACACAGGTACAGGAGGGGCTTGTTTTGCAAGGGGAAGAATGACTTTTGTCTTCTTCTTTTGGTGAGACAGCTGTTAGAATCAAACAGGACAGCCACTGGTTAAACTGGATCTCATGTCACTTAGGTAAAAGCTGTTCGTTAGTGCAATTGTGGGGAGGGGGTGAAAAGACATCATGCTCATCACTATCACCTATGTGGCTTTGTTTAGGAGGTGAAAAGGTCATTAGCAGTAATAAAATGATCATTAAATTTGGGAGAGGTTAAAGGTGACTGGCTGGTTAGCGGTGGAAGTGCGCTGGCTGGTGTCACCGGGCGCTGCAGGCAGGAACCGCAACGCAGGGCTGCGCTGGCAGGAAGTGGCAAGGGTGGGGCCGGTCGCAGGATCCCACTATCGCAACGGGGCTGAGGCCCAATCACTGACACCCACACAGCCGTTTCCTGCACTTAAAAAAAAAAATCTGTTTCTCTCTTTGCAAATCAACAACTTTTACCTAGAAACTCTTCAGCGGTGAGCTCTGACTGATCTTGATCTCCGGTCCGTTGCAGAAAATACACCGTTGTTTACCTGGGGGAGGTGTGTGCCATGGCTAACTTTAACCTAACTCTAACTGACAGGTTTCGGCGGCCTGCTGGGTCTGTGCTGCATCTGCCTGAAAGAAACCAGTTTCTTCTGCCCAAAACAGACAGCTGCTGGTTATTTAATACCTTGATATACCTTTCTAGAAAAGACCTCCAGGCAAGGAGAACTTAAGTGCCCACACCAAAGCTCCATGCATGCCCCAAGGGATGGCCCTTGGTGGTCCCCCAGAATATGCTTTCTGGCTGAGATCGAGAAAGAACTGAGTATGTGGCCTTGAGAGCAGATGGCCAACTGTGGGCTACTCAGGTGTACGCTGTGACCGGAACTCTCCCTTGAGGAACCTCTGCAGGTTCGCAGGTAGAGGGGTCCACCTGTGACTGTCCGGGTCAACATCTGTCTGCCTGTGCACCCACACCACATGTCGACCACACCAAATGTCAATTTCACCACAACTGAGCTTTAAATAAAATTTAAAAAGCAGCTCCCACGGAATTTGAAAACTGCAGCCTCTAGAACACAAGAGACAGCACCAAAAGCCACACGTGACTCAGACCCAAACTCACATTTGGTCCTGTATGAGCAATGACCCACAGAGGACCCTGGAGCCCTCTTTGACGTTCAACTCCCTGCACGCTGACTTTTTTTAACAGAAAAGATTTCCACTAACCTGTGACCTCACAGGGAGAAAAGGGCCCCATTAATGACTCCCGGAATGTGTGCAGCCACCTCAGCTGCCCAGCCTGTCTCTGCTGGAAAAGGTGCCCATGGCAGAAGCCTGCGTCCCGGTCCTTGTGCCCCAGGGTGGGGATGGGGGCTACAGACCACACACAGCACATCACCATGCAAGGTGCTTCACCCACACACCCACCTGCTAGGCCTGAGTGGGTCCCATGGTCAGGCAGGAAAACTGGGGCTCAGGGAGGTTAAGTGACCCACCTGGAGCCTCCCTTTCCTCCAACGTCCAGAAACTAGCCTGATTAAGCAGTCCCCTGGATTCTAGCAGGACTGGCCGCCCAGAAGACAGAAGGAAGCAGCCTCAGTTCTCCTGTCCTGGCCTCACACGTCAGCCATTTCCTGGCACAGAGGCCTAGCAGGGTTCTAGAAATCTCTGGGTGCCCTGGGATGGACAAACCCTGGATAGGAGCATGGGACATCAGACATGTTCCATTTGCCAGGCGGAGAGATGACAGAAAAGCTTGTTCCTTCACTGTGATTTCCATGAGTGTAGGTGTCACGCTGTGTGCATGATGTTTAAGACTGCTTGCTGGACAGTCTATGGGTCCTTCAGTCTTTCTGTCAGTCCGTCTGTCTCCACCAGCTCACGGCTTAACCGCCAGGCCCACAGGGGCTCCCATCTCACCTTCCTCCTCACTCAGCCACACTGGGACTCATGCATCTTACACAAAGCCATAGCATCTGGGAAGCCCTGGAGTGACCAGGGGAAGGCGGCCATCACTGTGTGCTAGCCGTGTGGTCTCCCTGAGCAGAAAAAGGCTAGGGTAGCAAGAAAGGCAGAAAGGTTTTTTGTTTGTTTGTTTTTTTAAGAAAACATGAAGTCCAGCAGTTTGAAAATGTTAGACTTTATGCTTTCTTAAAAAAAAAAAAAAAAATCACAGACTAGATTCACTATCTCCTGTCTTAAAGCCAAGAAAACAAGAGATCTGCCTTGTGTATTCCTGGCAAACTTTCTGAGCACGACTTCACTCGACACTCATTTGCTGACTGCTCTTGCCCACAACCAGAGAGCCCTCCTGGGCTGCACGTGGGTCTGTGCTGTGTGGCCAGGAACCGGGAAGGAATTGTGCAGAGCTGGGCTCCAATTCCCTTGACCAGAGAGCCAGGGTAGGGCGAGCAGCTTCCTTCGCAACCCCCCAAAGAGCCAAACACTTCTCCCCAACATGTGACTCATCAAAAGGTCAACCAGTGGGTCAACCGTGGTGTTCGGTGTTCTGATTGTTAGAGGTTAGTATGGAATCACAGCACAAATAATGCTGCAAGCTCAAACGGCAACCACCACATGGTCTGTACCTACCACCCAGCAGCGTGTACAATGCAGAATTTTTCTGTTCAGCCATTGCTTCTGGGTAAAAGAATCAAATGAGAAATATTTAGGCCTCCACACAGATCTGCAGTTGCTCCGGACTTAAAATGCCGCACATGCATTTGCTGTTTTAGAGAATGTTCTGAAGCTCATGGCTTAGCTCTTGTTACTCCTGTCTTGGGGCAGGAGGCAGGTCACTGGGTGTAGACCTGGCCCTGCTGCCACCTTGCTGCGTGACCTTAGGGAACCCCCGTGACCTCCCCCCTCCCTTTCCTCTTCCAGGAAATGGGCATGGCCTGGCCTGTCTCTCTCATGGGTCTTGCTGGGACCTAGTGCGATAAGAACTGTGCAAGCGCTTCCTAAGGGCCCGTCGAAGTTAATATATCTCTGCAGAACACCAAGGGGCACAGCAACCATCGACCACAGCAGAACAAAGATGCAGTGGCCTGCGCCACTAGCCAAGGAGCCCAGGACCCCCTGGGTCTTAAATTGTGCAACAGCTCCCTAAAAAGCCTCAACCCTGAAACTGGCCCAAGGAAGTCACCCAAACCCCTGGTATCAAACATTCTACTTTTAACAAGCATTCTTTTCTGCTTTCGAAGCCCACAGTACACTAAGAGCAGAAGCCAAAGTGGGGTGGGTAGGCTTGCAGGGGAGACACAATGGGAGGTGACAACTGAGGGAAAGTTCAAAGGCAGACCCAGCGCTGGGTTTAGGTACGTGGGGAGGCGGGGGTGGCGGTTTCCATGAAACACTGAAAATGAAGTTTTGCACCTGTGAACTGTTGAGTGGGATGGCTCCTCCTCAGGGCCCAGCAAATACGGCACTGCTCGGCAAGTGTGTGCACCCATATGAGAATACATGCACATGTGTGCAAATGTGTGTACATGTGTGTAAGCAAAGAGTGTGCATGCCCGGGTATGAGCACACATGCACATATGCGTGTGCACATTTGCATGCATGCATGATGCAATATCTGTGTACTGCTCACCATCTGTGTACTGCTCACCTGTATGCATGTATGTGTTCACATGTGAGTATGTGCATGTCTCAATGAATGCATGCACATATATAAGCATGGAGGGTGCTCATGCCCAGCTGTTATCTATGAGAGCATGTGTGTGTGCAGGCATGCACAATGCAGTATGTGAGTGCGTGCTGCTCATCTCTATGAATGCATGTGTGTGTTCACAAGTGAATATGCACACATGTCTGCAGATGCATATAAGCATGGAGACTTGTTGCATGGCAGGGGATGCATGGGAGAGTGCGTGTGTGCATGCATACGCATACATGCAGGCACATGCGAGAATACTCATGTGACGCAGTATGTGTGGAAGCATGCTTCACCTGTATGCATGTGGTTCACATGGCAAACAGTGTATGCATGCATGTGTCTGCAGGCGTGGAGGATGTGTGTATACACAGGGTACACAAGTGCATGCAAGAGCGTACATGTGTGCATGCACATATATGCATTAAAAATACATGGCCACACGTGGGAATGTGCACACGCGTGTGTGCCAGCTGTGTGCATGCATTGTGATTACGCATATATGTGTGTGTACATGTGTGCTTCTGCTCCCATCTTTTAGGCAAGTGAAGAGGCCCACTGCCATTCCATCAGGAGGCCAACAAGGATCCCTGAAGAGCCACTGCCTCTGTGTAAGGTACCGGCGGCCTCTTGCAGATGGAAGGGAGTCCCTTTGTTGTTTTGTTTTTCCTCCTCTTGATGGTAAATGTCTTTGATGTGTGGCTTACAGAAATGATCTCTTTACCCATCTGTATCTGCTCAACAGTTCACAGAAAATCTGCTCTAAATCCACACAGCCCATACTTGGTCATACTTTTTCTCCTGACTCATCCACGAGAAAGCCAACCTGGGCACTGCAGGCTGGATCCCCATCCTCCTGAGAGAAGGCCATGGCCAGCGCAGGGGACAGGAGGAGAGAGGCGATGTTCTAGAAATAACTTCTCCTATGTTCACCTCTACTGACAGGTGGCCCATGTGCAGGACCGAGAGTCACTCGTAACTAGTGAGCTGGGGGCACGCGGAGCCTGCTAGGTCCATTCCAGGACCTGTGATGACACGGGGGCTGCAAAGTGAGGCCAGCGGCAGATTCCAGGGAAAGGGCAAGTGCAGGCAGGAGGGTGAGCACCGCTCCCCTCGCTGGAGCTGATGGAAAGGGCTCGGGGGCACACCCTGTCCAGGGAAGACGGGTAACAGAAGGCATGATCCTGGGAGTGTGTGGGTCTCCTGTGGCTGCCCACAATTCAAGGACAGTGTGGGGAACACTGCCTGGAGGTTAGAGAATGGGAGGCATCCCAGACCGGGGCACAGATGGAATAGGCAATGACCGGGTAGATAAATGGATCAGGGAGCTGCAGCGACTCCTTCTGCCACTTGAACCAACAGCTTTCTGTTTGAGAGTCTGGTCAACTGGCCACTGGCCTACCTCTATCACATGAGAGAAATCCCATGTGTGAGTTAAAGGGCTTCAGAATCTTCAGGGGACCCTTGAGGGCCAAGGTTAGGAGACATTGGCAGCACTGGCCATGGGGAAGAGGGGAAGGGCCTGCAGGAAGCCCCCTTCTCAGAGCCATGCATCTAGATGCCTGGGCGAGCTGGGGCGGAGGGGAGCCCGAGCCATCCTGCCTCCTCACATCAGATGCCGCCAAGGACAATTTCCCACTCCCTCCACTCTCAGTCCTGAAGCAGCTGGGAAGGGACTGGACCAAGAAGTGACTCCTGCTGCCCTCACCCCCCACAGGTCCTCCTTGAGCACAGATGGGAAGGAAGATGGAAGAGAAGAGGCTGGAGTGGCCACAGGGCTGCCAGCCATGACTGGCTCCTAAAGTGTAGCCGGGGTGTCGGGGTGGCACTGACATGCTCGGGCAGAGGCCGCACGAAGCGCCCCCAGTCACAAGGGTGGCTCTAAGGCCAAGGCTTTGTGCACTCCAATACAGAGCCAGAAGCCCAGGGGCCCACAGGATGGGGCGAGGGCCAGCAGGCGAGAGGCACACACCACGCACACATGGCGCTTGCGTGGACCTGGGTGGCTGGGCCGGGGGGACCCTCTTGATCCCCACACAGGGTCCTGTGGCATCTGCTGCTACTCTGGGCTGGTGAGCAGGGGGGCCCTGGTCCCCCGCCATCCTGCACCGGCAGGCGGCGGCTGCGAGAGAAGAAAGCTTACTGACCGCTGGGCGGTTTAGGCCGTGGAGGAGCGGGTTTCTTCGGAGGCAGAGCAGGAGTGTCCTGTTTACTTTTAAAGGGGTCATCTGAGAATCCTGCCCCTCCCAAGGAGGAGGTGAAAGGGCCAGAAGGTGGGGGCTGTAAGAGAGGACACGAAAGAGAGGCAAAAATAGTTGTTAAAACAAAGGTGACGGATGTCCACTGAACAGACGCTCATGCTCCAAGGGCCCTGGCGAGGCCCCCTACCCTCCGGACTGCACAACACGGCCTTGCTCAGACGTGGGGTATCTCTCAAGCCCCGTGCTTTCCTCCACCCTCAACAGCAGGGGCCCTCTGGCCTGTGGGTGATAAGCAGAGAGCAGTCCCATCCCTCCACGGGCTACCAGCACCAAGGGCATCCCCAGCCACAAGGGGCACACTGGGTCTTTCCTGACGCTAGGACTTGGCACACAGGGTCCCTTGGGCCTCCTGCTTACACTTCAGAGACACGCCCCACCCTCACCCCTGAGCTGGCTGTGGTGCTTGGCGCATGCCCTGCTGTGCCGCCTCCCCACTGAGCTGGCTGGTGTGGTCACTACCTTCAGTTAGTGACGGGCAGCACCAGGTGCTGGGTCAGCTGGCACCAGACCTTCCTCCTCCATGCCTCTGGGCTGCACACACAGCACCTGAGGTGGGAGCGCACCCTCACATGCCCAGCCCACCCCCACTGGTCAGCACGCCCACACCGCCTCCACTGGGCTCTGACCACCTCTGGCCTGGACTCTCGGCCAGCCTCCATCACACCCATCCACATCCTCCACCCCACACCTGCTGCCTCAAACCCAAATCGGACCATATCCTCCAGCTTAAAGAGTGAGACAGTCAGAGACAGTTATAACAATTGGATAGATGAATGGATGGTGGGTGGGTAGATGAATAGAATGGTAGCTGGATGAATGGATAGACATATATGTGGATTAATGGATGAATGAATGGCAGGTGGGTGGGTGGGTGGG